>NC_083612.1:26249583-26462399 GCF_963584025.1 Labrus mixtus | reverse complement strand
AAAATAATGTAACTTATATTGATGTCACAGTTTTTGGAACCCATTTATGGATTTCTGCTAGCACATGCAGTGATGAGAAATGTGAAACCTACAAGAACTATTGGCATGAAGTGCAACTTAGTTCAACATTAATGTGTGTGTTACTTTGTGTCTTTGTCACAGAAACTTCGACAAGACATTCTGCTGATGAAACCTTATTTCATTACTTGTAAGGAGGCCATGGAGGCTCGGCTATTACTACAGGTCAGAAACTCTCCACATTATGTACTCAGCAGTCAGCACATATTCTCTGCATGATCAAGTTTAAGTGTCACACAGACATGATATGACTATTAGACACCACTGAGTAATATGTTACAACAGCACCATCATCTGGTGAAAGTTGAGTATTTGGGCTGCATTGAAAAAAGGTTCTTGATGTAAGATTGAGACTTTAGCACTTTTCACGCATGTACACAACTCCTGCAATTTTCCCAAAGATTTTGGGGACATCTGGAATGTTTCTTTCCCTGCATAGAGTCAGGGTGAGCCTTTGTGAGAACACAGCAGTTAATATTCAGGAAAATGAATTGTGAGCGGGAGGAGGTGATGAAGTCTATATCACAGGGACGGCATGTTGACTGATGTGATCTTTATGCATGTAATGAAGCTGCTGCATTATGTTTTCTGCTCGGCAGTTCTTCTACTCTCGTTCATTCACACTGTGAATATGTCAAGTTACACTTAGCATCGATATAAAGGTAGAAAGAGTCATTATAGCGTCAGACTCTGGTGGAAAAACTTCCTGCAATGAGGGGGCGTGATCAAGCAACAAGCTTCAGGAGATCAAAAAGTTTGCACATCTGCACAATACTCGACATTTTAGCTGTTGTTACATGTTCTGTTCAAAAAGTCTTTTTTGTTCTATATTTTCACAAAAAGATAAAAAAAAACTGTTCTAGTCTATATTTTGTCCAGCGGTGTGCAGGTTTGATATGTTTCATTATGCACTATTTCATCATGATCATCATCAATAGTTTTGTTTGTGTTTCACAGCTTCAAGATCGGCAGCACTTTGTAGAGAACGATGACATGTACTCACTGCAGGATTTGATCGACATTTCCAGTGGCAGACTCAGCTGCTCCCTCACAGAGATACACACCACGTTTGCAAAGCACATCAAACTTGACTGTGATGTGAGTTCAAAGTCAAAGCACAAAGAAAATACTAACTTTTCTTTAAGGAAGTGTATTTCTTTTGTATGTATCACATGTAACTTCATATTATGATTTTTACTATAAAGCAATAGACACTTTTGACAGCTGGATTATTGTCTAGAGTGGAAAACATATATGCCTTTCTGAAAACCTGACTTTCTGTTATTTTTTGTCTGTAGCGTTGTCAGGCCAAAGGATTTGTATGTGAGCTGTGTAAAGAGGGAGACATCCTGTTTCCTTTTGACAGTCACACCTCGGTCTGCTATGACTGCTCTGCCGTCTTCCACAGGTCAGTCATCACCACCAACATGTCAGACTGAATCATACAGACTGTACATTTACAGGAACTGTAATGTTCTGGTCAATGTAATGTAACTGGTCCAAGAACACACAGCCTCAGCCCTGAATAAGTATTTATTCCCTGCCTCGGTGGAGCTGCATATTATCCCAAAGACACAGCGGAATAATCTGCATACAGTGAAATAAACCAGACATGAATGAGTTTGTTCTACTCAACACACTGATTGCAGCAATACAGTCAAACTGTCCTAACACTAAAAATGAAATGTATAAAATGACACAAAATCGACATCATGAACATAATGTATCTTTGTGATTGTTATGTGTCTCTTCAGAGATTGTTACTATGACAACTCCACAACATGCCCTCGATGTGCTCGGATGACCGATCGCAAGCAGGACGACGAGTCAGATGTGAAAGATGCTTAAGTCTGAAGACGACGGCAGGATGTTGCACTTTGCCTGGTGTTGTTCTCTGCTCTGATTGAGGACTAGCTTCCCGTCTTGGTTTGTTTTGTGCATTGGTTTAAACTGTGGTGTCTTAATGTTCCTGGGTTAACCATAATGAAGCAGGGTACCCAAAAGCCCACTTGAAAATTAATATATATGTATTTTTTATCAAACTTTTTACATCATACTGAAATTGGATGAACTGAACACTGTGTATGTGTGTTTGTGTGAGTGTCTGCTGATATAATTGTAAAATATAAATGACCTATTAAGACAAGCCACAATATCAGTAGGTGATTATGCACGTTACAAATCTCGGCTGCGATTACCTATACTGCCAACTTAGCTGAATAGTTAACCTTAAGGTTATATATATATTTAGTCAGTGGTTTTAAATTTTAAAAACTATAACTTTATTTACCAGAAATCTGCATTTCAGCTACCAAATGTATATTTTTCTTTAAGAAAATCCTGAGTGAGCAACCTTGCACTTCCCTGCAATTTACAAGCATCAATGTATTGTTCAGTATTAGTTAGTTTGATGCAGAGTGTGTAACTAGTTAACACTGATTCAAACTGATAGATGATATGATCATAACTTCACTTTATTTTTTTCTGCTCTTTAAACATTCCATTATTAGTACCATCCCCGTTAAATCACAGTTCCCTGAAGCAGCATCTGTTCTCCCTTCATTTGTGTTACCTGCCTTTTTCTTTTCAGTCGTATTCTGTTCGGCTATAATTGTAAAAGTAAAAAAATATATTTTCAGGTTGTGGAGCCATATTTAAATTCCTCTATTAAGTTATCTTGTAGCGAAGGCAGGAGATTTATGAAAAGCCAACATGGATACTAAAAAAAACAAAACTTTTACGGCTTGCAGTTATTTGACAAAAAATGTGCAAATGAAAACCATAATGTGAAATATACATACCCGGAACATATATCTGCAACAGACAAAGCATGCATCATCAGTGCATTCTCTAGAGTGTAGAACCAGTTAACAAAAAGAAAATGTGCTTTCCTTGTGTTGAATACTGTGAACTCCTTGTAGTCGGTCTGATCTGTCTTTAGTCAGGTTCAGTTTAGTGCACTGTGTAACAAATCGATGTGAACGTCGTGTGCCTCTGTTTGTCAGGTTACTTGCAGCTGTTAAACAAGCGTCTCAGTACACTAACCATCATGTTAATGGCTTTAGTCTTACAGTTCCTCTTGCACATGATGTTGATCATGTTCAGAGATGACAAAGGTGCCATGTGACACCTTTGGCCATGTGTAAAAGTTGAATTAAGTATTTGTTTTAAAATAATCAGTTTTGGCTGTGTTATCTTTCAGCATGATGCATTGTATTTTTATTTTCATTCAAACTAATGGACAGATATGGCTTCTGTAAGAGCCATGCCCTGTTAGAAATCATGGAGTAATGCATGAATAAATATATGAAATGCATTAAAGCTGCAGTGTTGTGTTCAAGTTCTTTTCTAGAACAACATTCATACATCGAGCAATACAAAGTGCTTTACAGAGTTAAAAAAAACACAATATTAAGAGCATTAAAGGAGACGTGAAGTTAATCAAAATTAAGACATTCTGGAAAAAGAAGTATAAATAGTAACAGTAAAAGAAGTCATACAAATGCTATTTCTATAAAAACACAAGATCACTTACAAAGTTAATAAAAAGCAATCAAAAGAATTAAGTACGAGTAGATCGGAGGTTATTGAACGGATGGGACGGCAACATTAAAAAAAAAAGTTAAAAGCAACAGATGTAGAAAGCCTTGGGATCCCTGTTAGCCTGTTCCACAGTTTACTGGACTGTAAGTCTGCAGCCTGGCTACTTGTTTCTGGGAACAATGAACAATGAACCTGTCCCAGAGGACCTGAGGGGTCTGGATGCCTCATAATGGGAGAGCATGTCTGAAAGGCGTTTTTGGACCAGGACCATTTAGTGTTTTATATACAAGGATAATCATTTTAAAATGTATCTGTTGATTCACAGGACGACAGTGTAGAGATCTGAGGAGTGGTGTAATGTGATCGACTGTTTTGATGTGGCTGAAGACTCTGGCAGCGTTCATTGACAAATTAGGACATTATGGACCGCTCGGGTTACATGTGTAAAAGTCTGCTTTTTTGAATCAGCGCAAGAATACTAATTCGACATACAGTATCTGATTGTCTTGTTACTAGCAGGTAGTCACTAAATATAACATCCCTTGTTTTGACTGAACCATGACTGTGCAAGAGAAATGTTTATTGTCGCTGTGAACACGGCTCTTCTTCAGGATCTTCCTCAATTCTCTGACTTGACCTCTTGGACCCCTGCAACCCTGTCCCACAGGACAGTTTGGTAATATGTCCTAAAAATAAGATTTGTTTTTTGACTGTCAAAAACAAAGGACAGTATATCTACACAACAAGCAAAACATATTAAATCATTTGCAATGCTGTGAACAGTGAGATCACTGTCATGATTTGTTCTTGATTCGTTTTGTAATTTGTTTATTTCAGTGTTTAGATTTCCTTTCCTGTTTTATTTTGTCTCTTTCCTTCCTGCTGTTGCATGTTCCCCTTGTGTGTATTTTTATTGTATCATTTCCATGTTAATTCCCCCACTGCAGTAGTTTTTGACTTTTTTACACAGCCTCTGTAAGAGTAAGTTTTTGCAATTGTTTGCTGCACTTCTTTCTTTCTTTTTTTCATGGGTAATGAAAATGACATTATAAAACTGGAAGGAAAGTCTGTTTTCCTTATTGAAATAACTACTATTTGCTCCACTTCTTAAACATGTCTACTTGTGAATAAAGATTTTAAATAATGCTGGTGGTGTTGATTTTTTAACATAAAACAAACTTGGTCCAAGTAGCCTAGGCTATAAAATATCTAAAAGGGTGTTATTTTTGGGACAAAACACTTTAAAGTTTATTTTCTTTACTAAATGTTTGACCCATAATTGGGTAAAGGATGAAAAATATCCCACTTTGCTAACTTCTGAAGTGACCTGGGGGTCTTGCAGTATGCAGCGAATTCACGTCTACGTGCGGATTGATTATGGACCTGGACTTCCGCCAATTATTATGCAAACACTGTGCAAAAATACAGGACGTCCTGTCATTGGAGACAATTCCAAATCCATCCACCATGAAATCAGAATAACACAAAACTTTTAAGTAACACGCTCTTAAAAAATGTTCTTTAAAAAAGAAACCCTGGTCACTAAAAGACAGCTGCACACACTGAACCCAGTGATCCCACTGTTGGTCCTCGAAAAGCAAACAAAAACAAAACCAGGTTACATCATCTCTTTTGGATCAGAAAATAACCCCCCGGCTCTGTCAACACGCTAACATCTCATTTAACAGGCTTTTGTGGCTTAGTATGGCACACAAGCCCAGAACTGTGAGAGAAACCACCTTCTTCTAAAATCTAAAATTCCTCGTTGCTCTTTTGTAACAGAGATCTCGCGAGATTACAGGCTAATCCTGTTGGCACTGGGTGTATTTATTATGCTCCTTCTGCAAGTCGTCCAGTGAAGCAGAGGGAAGGCAGCAGAAGTGATGGGTCTAATATCTTTAAGTGTCGGACCTTTAAGGAACCGGGTCCGGACGCTTCGGTCGTGGAGCAGAGACCTGTCGACATTCTCAGCCACTTTTCGTAACACTGGAGTTCTCGTCCCGGTAAGGTTACACTTTGTTTTGTTCTGGTTTGTTCTGCAAACCACTTGGCAGCTTCTCGGGGGGAAAAAAATGCATTTTTTTCTGTTACAAAAACTACGTGTAATCGAGTTGTTAAACAGTAGTCTGCATGAGCAGGAGTGATATTCGACTGGATTTTAGGTCTGTCGTGTAAGGACACAATGTTCCTCTGTGCATGCTGCAGACCCTCAAAACTAGCCTTATCAACGAACCCACGATTTTGTGTAACATTTCCTTTTCTGTATACATACTTTAATGAGATGTCTGTTTGATACTGTGTACTTTATAAGTCATTTTCCACAGTTTCATAATGTTTCATTTGAAGGAGGCGTGTCTTGATAGCTGGTTTGGGAAGGGGGCGTGTATGGCACCCCATGCCCTTTAAATGTTTTCTTACTTAAATGTGTTATGTCTGCAGACATTTGAATCAGTCATTGAATAGAAAAAAAAGAGTTGAACCATTTGATTATATATATGAGTGTTTTTCCTATTGATTGGATTCTATAACCTGATTTCCTCCAAAAGGATGTTGTACTGGCACGCCCGCATCTTTGTATTTTCAGCTTCAATTTGAAACAGAACTCTAGTTTAGAGTAAGACATGTTGTCTGACACTAATGGGAAACACAGAGCCGCACTTTAACATCGATCAGTGTTACTTGAATGAAGATGTATTTGACAGATTGTATTGTCAAATCGTCCCATTTTCAGGATGACACGTGGTCTCCTGAAAGTGAATTAGAGGACAACTATATGTCTATGATAGAGATATGGCCGGCCCCTATTTCTATATCGTCAAAATATCCTGTGCAGTGTACACTAACGAGTCTATTCTGTAAACCTCACATGATAGTTTTCTCTTTGATTGACTGCACAGTAAATTGAGTCCAGCCAACACAATGCTTTTAACATGTAATATGATTATTAAAGGTTACTGGTCTGTTTGGGTGCAGAAATAGAATAGGATCTGAACTGGAGTAAATGTATGTTTCTATGTATGAGTTTCTGTTTACTCAAGTTTAATGTAGTTTTTTAAATGTTTTAATTCACAGTTAATACATTTATTTATTTATTTTTTTTAAGATTTATTTTTGGGCTTTTTGTGCCTTTTAATTGAGAGATAGGACAGTGGAGAGAGTGTAGGGAATGACATGCGGGAGAGGAGCCACAGGCCGGACTCGAGCCCTGGCCCCCCGCTTGAGACTACAGCCTCCATACATGGGGCGCGCGCACTAACCACTGCGCCACCAGCGCCCCCCAGTTAATACATTTTAATAATAATGAAAATATTTTTGTTGTAATCGTCTGGTTTTTATTGTTGTTGAGTATAAATGATCATTTGGACCTCTACAAATTGTGTGTTTGTGTTCAAATAAAAAATCCCAATCAAACATTTGCCCCTTGTGTGGTGGAAAGAGGTTCTCTGTAGTCTTTGAGAATATGTCATGCCTTTTTTAATATGCAGATGACAGATTGTAAGTAAACTTCATGTGACTTTTATTGAAACGGTTTAGTGTAAGCCTAAAGTTGAAGTGTTTTATCAGTGTGGTAATGACTTTATGATATTGGATTAACTGAGACATTAAAGAAAGGTCATGATGGGTTTACAGTGAGCCAGTACATAATGTTGTCTTTTAGTTGTTTGTTATAAATCAGGTATCAGGACAGATTTCTTTGATAAGCATGAAAGTGCTAATGTGGGATTCATAAGAGCTGTTGATACAAAGCCACTGTGGATTATCATCTTTCATTTTCTACTGCCCGTCTAACATGTTACACACGTTGTAACAACATCTATCACTTCCAGCATGTGATGTTATTTCATATGTTGTATAAATGTATTTTACATAGTATTCATTGCTTATAATTTTATCATTCCTTCATTTTATTTCAGAAGTCGTCACTGGTCCAAAAGAGATTTGGTTTATATCAACAGAGTTTTCAACTCGCTCGGCTCCTGAGCTCGAACAAACCACCAAGAGGTAATGAACCTCCTAATGCTGTTAGGTGTGTACACAGTAACCACCATCTTTTAAGGTCAAGCTTCAGAACTTTATTTTTTTTGTTCTGTGTTTTTCTGTTTCAATGCTCGTTTAGGTTTTGAAAAGTTTTTCCCAAAGAGTGAAGAAAGCTCTGAAGTCAACAAATCAGCTAAAGGTGAGGAAGGTTTGACCCTTTGTCATAGCAAGCAGCATTTGTATTTCCTCAGTTGTTTGTTGTAGTGTATAATAAGATCTCCTGTTACGCCTTAAAGAAAACACCAAAGAGCAAGAATCTCTTGTAAGTGAAAGGCAGGACCCAAGTGATGATGGGGACGAAAGACGAAGAAGAGAAAAGAAAGATGAATGGTATTCATGGACACGTTTTCAGGTGTGAATTATGACAACATTATTTTTTTACACAAGTTAATACACATATAGAATCCACCGTACACAAACTCTAATAACTTGTTAGAAATGAAACAACAAAGTTGGAATCTCAGGTCTTTAAAAGAAATGGCTATGATATGATATTCTTATAAAACTGTGTTGATGATGATTCTGTAGTTGTAGAATTGTTCTATTTTAATATTTTATATATATATATATATATATATAAAGTGTACAATAGTGATCAAACAAAGTGCTTTGTGGGCTTCTGTCTTACACAGTTTTTTTTATCAAACAGGAGGATTTTCCCTTTGATGCAAAAGCAGTTCGCAACTTTGCAATCGCCGCAGCAGGCATGACCTCAGCTTTTTTATACTTCTACTTCCGAGAGACGGGGGTCCAGATCTCCTGGAAGGACTTTGTGCAGTACTACTTGAACAGAGGCTTGGTAAGAGGCAGAGAAGGTTTTAGATTTATTGTTTTGTTTTAATCTGCTCATTTGTGTGAACAAATGTGTAATTGTGCTCTCTCCACAGGTTGATCACCTGGAAGTTGTCAATAAACAATATGTCAAAGTGATTCCTGCCCGTGGGATTAACTCATCAGAAGTGGTAAGTCACATTTTCTTTTCTTTTTTTTTTGTATATTTGTCATTTTGTATATTAGTTCTTAACTTGTGTTGGTATCTTGCTTAAGTGTAACTGTGCTCATGGCCTCCAGTTTGCCATACCGTACATATGTTGTTCCCTTGGAGAACTTTGCCTTGGACTTCAAAGGCTGCACACATTAAGCTTCCTCCACATTCGTATTAATACATCAGAAACAACAAGAGCAAACAACAATCCACATTTAAACAAAGAAGCACATAACAATGACAAACACAATCACCATGCAGCATATTGCACGTTATCTGTCTATATTGAACAAGATCGGCATAAAACACAATCAATGAAAAGAGAAGAACATCATGGCACTATTGCTCAACCCATACAGCCTTAAGAAACAATATTTACGATTTTAAAGTTAAAGTCAAATTTAGGTTCAGTTTGCATGAAGGGACTCTGTATCGTCAGCTGGTTTGTTAGAGCTCATACTCAAAGTGGAGAGACGGTGAGATGGGTCAGACAACACTCTGTGCTTGACAGACTGTTCACAGTTTGAGAATGATCAGCTCCATTAATCATCATCATAAAAGAAATAATAATATACAACCCTTTTCTCAAGCAAAAAGTTATTAACACTCTTTCACTGTGTTACTTTTGAACTTCTCAATCATAACTGATACCTGAGCAGATCCATCCAAACACGATGCCTTAATTGGATTTTAAGCTTTTACTTTCAATAGCTCGAGAGTTTTCTAACGTTGTCTTACATAAGCCTCTGGTCCTACCACACCAAGTAAAACTGGAGCAGCAAGCAGCCAGGAGTGCACTGAAAGAGGCACATTTCTCTTTCAAATGTTAAATATTCTTCATTTTTTGTTTCAGTTCGAGAGTTTAAAAACAGTATCCTGCGTGTACAGTCATATGTTTCCTGTCATCTGTATGTTTCAGAGCTATTTGTGGTTCAACATTGGCAGTGTTGAGTCATTTGAGCATAACCTGGAGATGGCCCAGAAAGAGATGGGCGTGGAGCCCACACAGAAAGTACCTGTGTTCTTTAGCAGTGAAAGTGATGGGTGAGGATCTCGCCTGATTAGAAACTGAGACAATCATATGGAAGTGACTCTAATGCACATGTAAATAGGCTGACAATGTTCTTATAGAGCGTCTTCTCTTTCCCTGACAGGAATCTGCTTTTCTCTGTTCTGCCAACATTACTGCTGGTGGGCTTTTTACTTTTTGCCTCGCGGCAGGGACCAATGGCAGGAGGCCGTGGAGGTACGGGGCGAGGAAACCCCTTTAGCATGAGTGAATCCAAAGCCAAGGTCATAAAGGACAACATCAGCGTTCGATTCAAGGACGTTGCAGGCTGTGAGGAGGCCAAACTGGAGGTTTTGGAGTTTGTAAACTACTTGAAGAACCCTCAAAAGTACCAGGACCTTGGAGCCAAGATCCCAAAGGTGAGGCATGCTGTATGTCACAAAGGATCCAGAGTTAGGGTGACAGTTACATTTTTAATATGAGGAACTTTCCCCTTCAAAGAATTGCAGGTATTGACCCTGATATTCATCACCTATTAACTTCATTGTTTTCAGGGTGCAGTGTTATCAGGTCCTCCTGGTACTGGCAAAACCTTGCTGGCTAAGGCCACTGCGGGAGAAGCCAACGTCCCCTTCATCACTGTCAACGGCTCAGAGTTCCAGGAAATGTTTGTGGGAGTGGGCCCAGCGAGGGTCAGTACTGGGCTCGATTCAGAAATGTTGTTTGGATTGTTCGGTTGTAAACAGGAGGACAAAGCAAGATTACTAAGTGGTTGTCATTCTTCCTTATGATAGATAAGAGATATGTTTGCCACAGCACGCAAAAATGCCCCCTGCATCCTTTTCATTGATGAGATCGATGCCGTGGGCAGAAAGAGAGGTGGAGGGAACTTTGGCAACCAGAGCGAGCAGGAAAACACCCTGAACCAGCTGCTGGTGGAAATGGATGGTAAACAGTCATCTCATCTCCTTCACCTCTCAAACCTTTTCTTTATTCCTCCTATGTTTTTTTTTAACCATGCTGTTTACTTTTCTCATTCCAGGGTTCAACAGTAGCACTAACGTGGTTGTTTTAGCGGGGACCAATCGAGTCGATATACTGGATCCAGCTTTGATGAGGCCAGGACGATTTGATCGACATATATACATAGGTAACATTCCTGAATTCTGCCTTGGTTACAGTCTGCTTTCTAGACCTAAATGATCTGCTCTTATCTGAACAGTTTCCTAATTTACTGGTTTCCCTTCAAGATAACCAAAAAGAAACTCATTTTTTAAAATATGATCTTTGTTTGTAATTGCTTCTTGTTTTTTTTTTAGAGTTGGAAGAAAACATGAAATTCCACTCTTGCTGTATGGTGTTTTGTAATTTCATGTGGATGCACCTCAGTGGCATGATCAAATGCAACTGCACTCCAGGAACTGTGAAACAAAAGCAATTTAGTGTTAATTAAACACAAATGCAGACCCAGAGTAAGCTCTGTTTGTGTCTGCTTTAGACCAGGGGACTGTTTTCATGTAATCTGTTTGCTTCTATTCAAAATAACTTCAACCCTATTAGACCGGCTTCTGTTCTTTTTTGGCATCTGTTCACTCATGTCATTATAAGCATGTGTTTCAGGCTGCATGCTTTTATCTTTGCTGTTAAAGTGATTTAATCCTTTTCTGGCTTCATAGATGTAATTATTTTTTGCTCAGCAGTGCTGGACAGTAGTGGACAGGGCAGTTTTTTTTCTCTGACAAATAACACTGGGGTAAAAAGGAGAGCGCTGTCTTTTAGAAAAAGAGATATTGGATATCTGAAGGCAAACATCTGGGACAGCAGCTACCACTCCTTTGTGTGTTGATGACTTTCTCTTTTATCTTACTTTAAGTCTTTCTGTTAAATAGAAACAGTCAGATTAGAAACAAAAGTCTAATATTGTGACTCTGCTAACCCCTCAAAACACGTCTCCTGCATGTAAGGGCTCAGGCTGCTGTGCCAAGTTGCGCCTGGAAATCCATTTTTGTCACAGATATACTTTAATGCTTTAGGTTGGGATCAGAAACATTATCATATTTTATTTTAAAATTACTTTATCTTGTTATCATGTTGTTTTAAAGATACCATGTCCTAAAACTCCCTGACGTTTGAAAAATGTCTCCCTTCTACAGGTCCACCAGATATTAAAGGCAGGGCCTCCATCTTCAAGGTGCATTTAAGACCTTTAAAGCTGGACCCCAGTATAGAAGTCAAGGCTTTGGCCAGAAAGCTAGCTGCACTAACTCCAGGTTTTACTGGTAAGAACAACAAGCCATTCACTCTTCTGATTGATTTATAGCGACTGTACAGTTTTTCCTCTTTGTCTGTTCAGAGTAACTTGATTATCGTGTCTCCTTGTTCCTTTCAGGAGCTGATATTGCTAATGTGTGTAATGAAGCTGCTCTAATTGCTGCACGTCACCTCCACAAACATATCAGCACTAAGCACTTTGAACAGGCTGTGGACAGAGTTATCGGGGGTGAGTTCACTATCACACTAAATATCATGACGGTGTGTGTTCATAGAATAACTGCTGTGTAAGGGTTTCACACTTCAGTAACAGAAAGTCTTTAAGTGTTTTTTCTGACCCCCTTGACTGTATTACTATCAGTTTATATAGAATAAGTGATTACAGTCGAATCGATTCCTAAATGCTTGGATTTTTGATCTTCATACAAATGTTGTACCTGAGAGTATATTTGAATATATCTAACTGAGACTGCCCCTTTGAGGTGTTGATTCTACAGTACTAAACACTGTGAGTTCATGCACTATTAAGAGATCAAGTCTTTGGCTCATGCGCTCCTTGAAGGGAGAAACTACACTGAGAACTTGTTGCTTGTTTTGGAGAAACACAAAGTGCAGTTTGGTAAGAAATCCTCGTTACTCTCAGGTTTGGAGAAAAAGTCTCAGGTGCTGCAGCTTCCAGAGAAGACCACTGTGGCGTACCATGAGGCAGGACACGCTGTGGTGGGCTGGTTTCTTGAACATGCAGACCCTCTACTTAAGGTAGTTAAACCACTTTCGATCACTGCTTGACTGTTGTTACTCTCCAGGAGAATATTTTATCCCTTTGCCTTAAGATCTCACAGAAAATGATTATATTGATATTAAGACCGATATTAATGTGCTTCCTCAGGTGTCCATTGTTCCCAGAGGGAAAGGTCTAGGTTATGCCCAGTATCTGCCTAAAGAACAGTACCTGTTTAACCGGGAGCAGCTGTTTGACAGAATGTGCATGATGCTGGGAGGTCGTGTGGCTGAGCAGGTTTTTTTCCGCAGAATCACTACTGGGGCTCAGGATGACCTCAGGAAAGTCACTCAGTCTGCCTATGCTCAGGTAGTCACATTTATTTTTTCACATGTAGTTATGTTGTATGTTAATGGGACTCAGAGTTGAGACCCACTTTAGACACATTAATGCTCAACATGGTTTTAAGTGGAGCACTGTTTCACTCCGGATCCCATTTCTCCTCACGTTTCAGGTTGTAGAGTTTGGAATGAGTGAGGCTGTGGGTCAGGTGTCCTTTAACCTCCCTCAGCAGGGCGATATTGTCACAGAGAAACCCTTCAGTGAGTCTACAGCCCAGCTTATAGACCAGGAGGTCCGCTTGCTTATAGATACTGCCTTCCAGCGGACACTGAAGCTTGTCACCGATAAAAGAGAGATGGTGGAGAAGGTGAGAAAAGATGTCTCTGTCTAGACAGAATAAAAGACAGAAAGACTGGAGTGACGTTACTTCCTAGCTAGGTGTAATATTGTAGCTTTCAGTATTTGCTGTCATGTGTTGCAGGTGGCAAAGCGTCTTCTAGAAAAGGAGATTCTAGACAGAGCCGACATGGTGGAGCTGCTGGGAACTCGTCCCTTTCAGGAGAAGACGTCATATGAGGAGTTTGTTGAAGTGTTGGGGGAATTTGAGGAGGACACATCTCTACCTGTAGGGCTGAAGGACTGGAACAAGAATAACAGTGAGGACCAGCAAAAGACATCATCCCTTTACCTGTAGGTGGACACGGAGCCTCTAGGAAAATATCCGCCTGAATTCAAGTGAATTTCAAAGAAGGTGCAGAGCCATCTAGTCCAGACTGCACCCTGTCGGAGCTTTAAACAAAAACCTCCCACAAGAGGAGGGATAGAGATTTGTTGCATGGGTCTTAAAAAGGCCATCAACTGTTAAAGTGGCAGTAAGCAAGGTTTCTGTACAGAGTTCAGTTTGTGGATTACATTTTACTGGAGACGCCTCATGTCCACAATCTAGTGCCGCCTGACACCTTAATGACACCAGGGCTGAAACTAAGGTTTGTTTTATTATTGATTCATCTACCTAATATTTATGGTTCTTTAGTTTTTTAGTCACAGTGAATATCCAAAAGTTAAAGTGATGTGCATCACATTTTCCCAAGTTCTTAAGTGACAACTCTTAAGATGTCTTCCTTTGTCCGACCAACACCTAAATACTCTTCATTTACCATCATCATCATCATCAGAACACAGCAAATTGTCAGACACAGAAATCTGTAAATCTTTGCTGACATTTTGCTTCATGACTGAAATGATGAATCGATCATCAAAATAGTTTGCAAATATTGAGTAATGATTGATTAAATGTGAAGCGGGTTTAGCTCCAAGTGACACAGAAAGTCACGTCACCAAATAAGCTATAATCTGTAGAGTTATCATAGGATATGAGTTTTATTCTCAGGGTTATTTTAGAGATGATCATACATCTATAAATATATGAACAGCTCCCAGTATCTGCCACCACTTCATTCTGTTAGTGAGTGAATATTATAAAGGAGTGTTCCAAGATTAGGGAAACCAGGTTGTGTACTTTGACCGTACGTATCACACAGACAGTCAGAAAGTGTTCTTCATGAAGACTTTCTTACATTTCATGGGTGATGTATCTCACCCTAAACACATGAATACATTTTTTATATCGTCGTAGTTTTCCAGTGAACTCCAATCTTCCTTGACTTGGTTTCTTATAAATATAAATCAGTACAGGCAGCTGTTACAACTCAGTGTTTGTGTGTTGTAACCTGGATATATGAGCAATGTTACAGATAGAACAGGATCACATGTACTGTAGGTTGTTTATTCGGCTTGTTTCCCACAGCAACACAAGTCAGTTCTGACGTTTTTACTATGAAACAGATTTTGAACTCTTCACTCACTCACACTACCTCACAGTCTCTCTTAACCGCCTTTCTTTTTTACCTGTTTATGATGTAAAACAACTTCCAGGCTGAGCCTTTCTGTGCTTTACTGTATCTCATGTTGATAAGTAAGGGCTTCAAGTAAAGGGAGGATTATTATGGGTTTTCTTGAATCTTATCATTTAGAAACATGATTCAAAAATTCCTGATATTCAGAAACTCATTCTTTCAGCCAGTTGTGGCTTATATTTGAGTTTGTCCCCTGATTCTGAGCCAAGAAAGCTACGCTAAATAACTTAGCATGCTCATCTCATATGTGTATGAGAACCACTCCTAGGAAGGTTTCTTACTCGGCTTTCATGATGCCAGTGGTCTCTTAAGGGTCAACACTGTATCTCCTATGCTGAGTAAACCGGTGGAATATAAAAATGTACTTGAACTATTAATTCCTTGCTGTAAGACTGGAATCAAGTTTTTGTGTTGATAGACCCTGCCCAGCTGAAACCTCCAGATTAAAAAAAACAACAAAAAATAAAAAGCAGGCTGGTTCTTTATTATGATATTGTGTGTTGTGTGTCTGCTTAACAATTCACTCTTTATTGGTGTTGTTTGATGAATTTTTCTTTTTACATGAAGTAATGAATGTTTACTTTACATTGATCTAAAGATAAAGAATGACGCGTCTAAAGTGATGCTGTTGCGGCTCAGAACATTATTAAAGTGTTTTTATACCACACTGGCCTGCGTTTTCATTCGCAGTTTTTATATTTCGTCTAATCATCCCTGTTATCTCTTCCAGAAAAAAACAAATTATAACCAACCGGACTAAGAGAAGTTCATTATTCCAGCATCATATGTTCATGCATTGTAAACAGTTGATAAGCCATCCTGATCATCTGTGTGTTAGGTGTTTTATACTTCCCTGTTTATAGAAGACACCAGTAGTGCATTTACCATGGTACTGAAAAGATTTGTTTCCATGCATTGCTTACTGAAGCTGAAGTTTTGTAAAGTACAGAAAACAAAAAACACAACAACAGACACATTTTCAGGATATTTTATTCATTCTTCTATCATCCCAGTGTCACTTTTGATCCATTGTATCACAGCATTCAGAATTATTGGCACTCCTGGTAAAGAAAAGCTGAACATGAGATAAATAAATCAAGGGATCAGCTATAACCTTTGCCTAGAGAGATATGAAATATTGCATCAAATGTAAAATGCATCTTTAAAACGTGATTACAAAAACTGTTGGCACTTTGTTGTATTTTTGGCGTTCATGCAAAACTCACAACCGGTGCAGCTTCTCTTTATTTCTATCTTCAAATATCCTCCATTAAGCTCATGTCTCTCTTTCATCGGCGTATGAATTACAACTTTGAAGGGAACTTATTACCTTAGCCACAGCAACAAATGCAGCTGTCATTTATAAATGATCCAAAAAACATTTACCCCTAATGAAAAAAAAGTATTAAAGTAAGGAAAAGCGTGTTGCATATAGCTTGACACTTGGTCTGTTTATCTTGTGTGTCTTCTGCACCAAATGCCAATAATTCTTGAGGGCACTGTAAACCAAGTTCAGTGAGAGAAGTGCAAAATATTCATTCAGGGAACAGCACACATTTGTCATTGAGATGGAGAAGGTGTGATGGATACAAACAGCTTGGCCTCAGTGACATCCACTTCCACTGATCGAGTTACCTTCACTGCAGGAAAAGCAAGAAAAAACACCCTGTAACATATTTGAACCAACATATTTAGCAGCAGCCTCAGCTTAGTGTTTCACTTTGAAAAGCTCGATTGATTTATTATTCTCATTAGCTGGTCATTCAGTGTGAACCCCAGTTTCTGAACTTCAACAAACAAACAATTTTGGAACCACTCTGACTGTTTTCCACCCTGATAGGTTTCAGGATGGCGGCCATCCTCATACCCTGTCTGTCACTCAAAAACAAAGCTTAAAATCATCTGGCAGCTCAGAGTGCATTAAGAGCCCCTTGCATGAAAAACACAATGATTGTGTGTGTGTTTATTTATCTAAAAGAGGAGAGTGTGTGTATTGCACATCTCAAAATCTTAAGAGCACAGAGTTCTTTGTCCAGTGTTCAATCTGAACTTGAGCACCATGAAACATTATGTGAGTGCACAGTGGAAGATGGGGGGCCTCTCTGCCCACTTTGCATTCCCACTCGGGCTGTTCCTGTACTGCTCTAGGTTTTCTCCCTCTCTCTGATGTTTTCTCTTCTCTTCAGTTATCATGGCTGCTTCGGCCTTTCCAGTTTCATTAAGGGCTCCGCGGTGTCCGAGTCACTGTGGTGTTTCCTCTCTCTTGGATGCTCAACTTTGCTGCAGCGTGTCCACGAGGGGGAGCGCATGTAACCACCTCTGGGCAGCATGGGCTGGTGGGAACCTAAGAGCCAACATAAAACACAATGGCTAGTTAGCAGATATAAAGACAGATTCAAGAGAACACAAAAACACTGCACACCTGTTGTGTTTAACCAGGTTTAACTGAATATGTTATACATCGCTCTGTAACTTCTGAAAGCATTTTTATAATAATCTCCAGAGCTCTGCTCTTAAAATGTGAAAGACACTTTGGAAGACACAGTGACTGAGGCTTCTTCAGCTGCCAATGAAAGCATTTAGTCAATGGAAAACAGATCATTTTCTTTACCCAAATATTTAAATAAGCATGATTTTCTTTTCTTCCAGTTCTTCATTACACCACTAGATGGTGATGTTGAACAAAGCATTAGGACACAGACACAAAAGGGCATGACTGACACAGAGCAGACTACTTGCTCTGTCTTGCTTTACAAACCATTTTTAAGGTCATACTCAGTATCTGGCCAACATATCTCCCTAAAGGCACGTCTACAAACTCACACACATTAAACTCTGAGAGGCAAAGAATGAGAAAAAAGAATGAGAAAATGGGAAGGTGGAACACATGTATTGATCTCAGAAGATTGATGGCATCGCTGCTTGAATTTAATGAGGAGGACAACATCCTCCTGAGCAGCATGAAGGAGTCAGCTACAGCAAGCACCATGAACACCTGCTGACAACTGCTAGTGGTGTTTACGCTTATATGAAGTGTCTGTGCATGTACATACAGTATGACGTGAGCGTGTGTGTGATGCATGTTGTTTTTTATTTGTTTGATCAAACTCAGGTCCCGCTTGACCTGTTTTTTTTTATTGATATCCAGTGAAAATAACGGATGGACAGGAATAAAAAAAAAAAACTATATTCCACACACACACGCACTATATACAGTATATTTTTTTTCTTTTTGCTCCTCTCTATTGTTGTCACATACAGAGAGTACCCTGATCTATAGGATACTACGCTGTATTACTTCGGTGCTGCTGGCTGGCAGCCATCACATTCTTCACTCAGTATATTGCTGTAACTTCATTTTACTGAAACAGCAAACACAGAAAACCTGTGAAGGCACAGGGAAAACAAACGTAGTAGAAACCCAGGTTTGTGTTTATGTGTGCAGGACACACACTTGTATATGTGCTGGACAAAGCCCTTAATTTCAATCCTTCCAGGGCAACACTACTTGTTTTCTGTTCTAATCCTAGCTCAGCCCAATCAGTGATTGAGAAGTAGAGCAAGAATTTTTCACCTACTATAATGTGTAATGTTGTGAATGTCTGGAGCGATCCCAAAGGCAACACATGAGCTGGAATCAGTCTTTAAAAGGTGGTTGGGATATCCTACAGGGTATTTTCTGCCTCTGTCTGAAGCAGTGACATCACTGCAGGTGTTGTATGTATACTTGACAGCAGATGGGAAACACGTGCTGTGACATCATTTATTAGGGTGTGGTCCATTTTTTCTTGTCTGTGTATAAGAGTTGTTTTTTCAGGGAGATGTTTCTGTCCTCTACTGCACAAACCAAACAAACTGTCAGAGATAAAAACCCTTGTCATGGGACAAATAATGCAGTCAGACAGTATCATAGAATAATTTGAATTTCTACCATGGTTTGCTCTACTACAGAATTGTTGGTGAAACCTTTAACAAAAACCCTCTCTTAAACACAACTAATATTACTTAAACATTACAGAAAATGATCCTTGGTATCTTTACGGTTGATCAAGCTCGTCTTGAGTGTGACTAATGAGCAAATCTACTGGACAGAGTCAGCATTTTGTTATGTGGATGTGAAGCTTGTCTACAAAGAAAAGCTTGACAAAACACTAATTACTGCATGTTCTCCGCTCTCTGGGTTCGAGTTATGAAGTACAACTCAATAGTTTTAGTAATTGTAGATGAACTGAACATAAAGGAATGTGAATCAGATGGCCTAAAGTAAAGGACAGGGACATGGAAATGGGGGAAGAAAGACAGCCGGGTAAAAAAACAACAACACACAAATCTATAAATAATGTGCTAGTGTAGCTCCCAGGTTATGATAGCTGTCTAAATGGCTTTGAAGGGCCAGCCTTGTTTCCAGCAGGGAGAGTGAATTATTCAGGAACCTACATTAAGCATGAACCCTCTAACCCATCCTCTCCTCTCCTCTCCTCCTCTCCTCTCCTCTCCTCTATCAACCCTTCTCCTACCTGCTCAACACACAGTCAACAGTTTCTTGTACAGTTTTAGCCTCACGCAGTACAGCTCAATACTACTTTGTCACAAGTTAATTCAATTACAGTCCCTCTCTTTGTCCCCCACCCAGAACACACTTATGACAAATGAATTATCAATTACACGACATTTGTCATAGTCCTGTTTGCAATATTTAGCTAATATACTTTTGGCATGGTTGATAAAGACTTATCAATAATAACAGAGAACTGAAACATGAAGAAGGTTTTTCTGATGAAACAGAATAGCTGGTCCTTACAGCTCACAGAGATTTTCCAAAAAGTTTCTGTATAAATAATTATTTTCACTCACACAGCTTTTCATTGTCTGCCAAAACAACCCAAGATATCCTTATTGTCACAACCATCTCCAGTCTAAGCCAGTGCCCTAGAGTGTAAATATTGTTGTTTGTGTGTGAAATAGGTCTGCAGTTTTAATTGATTAAAACAATGTTGCATGTTTAAGGACATTGATAGGATCATGCATTTATTTCATCATGGATCAGATTACTTTTCAAATTGGCAAAAATAATCATAATCAAAATAATCCTATAATATCACTTTTCTACCCCTCAGCCAGCCGTGACCCAAACTGTGTTTATTACTAGCACTATATATCAAAATGCATCTCCATGCATCTTAATAATGTATCACATCTTCTAATTTCTTCACTATATTCACAATGCTACTATTCCACTTATAATAACAATACAAGGAGTTACATATTAAACTATTCTTCCACTATATTCCTAACACTACAGGGAGACATTATGTGGAAACAATCTTTTTTCATGCCTTCCTTGATCATGTAATTTACTATAAATCTTGTATAACCCTATAAGCTGCACAATATGTGGCTTTTTCAGAGCATCTTCTTGCAGACAAAATCACGAGCATCAATTTCACATGCTGCATTCTCTTGGGATTGTTATCTGTCCTCTGTATAAGCCCGATCTGTAGCCAGCATGGATAGAGACAGATATTGGGAATGAAGCAAAAAGGCAAGCTGAGAGGCAGAGCATGACAGGGAAGGAGGATTGTGTCTGCAGTGAGAGAGAGACAAAAACAGCAGAGAGGTGAGAGATATTCTGAAAGCCGTTTGAAGAAAGGAGCTGCTCAAAGTCATACATCTCATTTTGGAAGGTTGAAGACTTTTGACAAGGAAGAAAGTTTGCTCTGTTCCCTGATGGCTGATCCATTTTTATCCATAACTTATGCAGGCAAAAATACAAAAGTCACTGACATGTGGTGTTCACTGCCAGAGTTACATCAGAATCTGAATATGTCATTCTGAGTGTGCAAACCTTCAATCATCGTTGGGATTTTGTTCCTCTCACAGATAAACAACATCATAACGGTGGTATACAGCTGTGCCTCAGTGAATGTGAGACCTTGGATATAAAGTATCTTGGCTGTTGTTTCTTCTGCAACTGGCTACAAGCAGCTGTCCTGTCACTAACAAAATACTGAGACACTTTGGAGTGGTGGTATCAGGGAGAACAGCTGAGAAAAGGAAACAGGCAAAGAGTCTGCCTGACTGTTTGAACATGAATTTAAAAAGGTAGAATCATATAATGCTATCATTTGTGTTCACATGCACTGACCATGCATGCAGCCTGCAACAGTTACTCCTGTGACTGTACAATACTCTTTATCTACATCTATCTTTATAAGTCTTACTTATATTTATTATTTTATTGCTATATCAGTTTATATATCCTTATTTTCTTTATGATATATTATGTATAGGAGAAACTGTTAAAACTTGAACTTCCATCAAACTGAAGTGGATCACATAGAGCAGAATGTAAGATTTAACGATTTATCAAATGAAAGGACTTGCATGCAATGACTGAGTGTGTCTTTTCAATTCAATCAAAGTGGTTAACATCACAATTGATTAGTTATGAATTATGTGATTTCTTTTTTTCAACTCTGTCCCCTAAACTACCATCTCAGGAGCAAAAACATTCAGGACCAAAGTGAACAAAGTGCCCAGCAGAGTTAGACGTTTAATTGTTTTCTAGCCTGTTAAAGTCAGCTATAATGTTCCTCATTCAAATGTATCAAAATAAAATGTGACACTGGTAGTGATGAGCAATTCTACTGAAGACCCTGATCTGCTGGGCTGCTGCTCTGCTTCATTCGAGAGTTGGAGCACAGTCTGCTCCATGATGAAGATGATGATGGTAGTTGCCCCATAACAGCTGACAATATCTTCTAAACAATAATCCCTTGGGCTCCACTACAAACCCACTGTATACTGTACCAACAATAGGCAGACAAGACAGTAATCAGCTCATGAGAATGGTGGAGAGTTTGTGAAATGAAGCAGCTTAACGGACAGATATTTCCATCAGGAGATGGAAGAGACATCCTGCTATACATGGCTGGCTGTGGAGCTGCTGACAGTAGCTTGCACACAGATGGTCCACAGGGAACATAACTCACACTGACAAGCTGTGCCATGATACTGAACATTAGTAATAAACAGACAAGTGAAGGAAAAGAAAGAAGGATGTTAAAGATTTAGGAAATAAGAAGAAAACAAAACTGAAAAAGGAACATTGTAGTTTTATGTAGATACAAAAACCTGATTAAGCTTTTTAAATATTACTGAGTGACGATTATGACCAGTTTAACAGGATTCAAACAGTGGAGTCATCAATCCTTAGCAATGATATCTGCAAACATGTGATCAGCCTCCAGCCACTGTTGGTGGTTTGATCATTCACCCTCTGACCATTATGAACATTTTGACCTGTCAACAGAGTGATGAATAAATGTGAGTAGCCTAGAATTATTCTCAGACAAACACAGCATGATACAGCCCTTTTTATTTCAAATATGACTTTAAGAAGTCGGACATTTTTATTAAGAAATCATGATATTAACTTCTGACAGGCAGAGTCCACGCACAGGATGTACAAGATGTTTTCAGTGGACCTTTAAATCGTAAAACCCTCTGTGCATGCTGAGAGGCAAGAATGTTTGAGGAGAAGAGAGTTCACTGTCCGCATGCACGATGAGGCTCCCAGGTCATGAATAAAACATGACAAAGATTTTATGCTTCCTTTTGGAAACTGGCGGAAAGACATGCTAACCTTTATCTCGTACCTGCTGCTGTGTGACCCACATGTAGGTTGACCTGCTTCTATTCTTCTATATGCATGTCTGCTGAGAGTGTCAGCAAGTGCCAATAACTGTAATCTTAAATCTTGATCGTGTAAGTGCATGAAGTCCACATACCACATTTAATCAATTTGACTCGAATGCCACTGGTCTGGTACACCTTAACCTAACAGTGTTTTAGAATGATATGCTTAGAAAGTTGTGTCTCTAAATGTTATCATCCCATAGGATCTGAATGAAATAGTTTCTCATAAGAATCAAACGAAGTGAGCCGGTTGAAAAAAAACAAGTGTAACCTTTTTATATTCAAGGAGCAGTTTATACATGACACTTTGAAATATGTTTTTTTATGAGTCCCTGAAGGAATCGTTACAGCTCAGCAGCCCTTTTAAAGGACCCTGCTGGGCTATTAAGATATAAAAAGCTCATTCCCTTTTCTCTCTCTCCCTGTCTCTCTGACACAAAGTCAAGATATAAAAAAAAAAAGACTGCAGGGACAAATTTAATTTAGCAAACGCTTCCCTCAGCAATCAAAGGATATGAGTAACACTCTGACCCAACCAAGCCTTTTTTTTTTTTTAAATGAAGCTTAGGGGTGCAAGGAAAATATGTAGAAGACGTTTAAATGATTTGTTTTAAGACTTGTATGAATTTAAGTATGTGCATGGACTATGGGGCAGCAGGTGTGGCTGTCACGGTTTATTTCATAGACAGTGTGTGCATGCACGCATGGTTTACCATTTTCTGACCTGTAGCTTGGATGTAATGCATTGGTCTTAAAACAGTGAAAAACTACCTTTTATTCCAGTTTTTCTTTCATCGATTGAGGACACAATTCATTTACATTTTTTTACCTGCTGGGGACTCGTTGTGGTTCTCCTCATCAGAGTCGGCAAAAACTTCAGCCAGTTCCTGGTCTGACATGTCAGTCAGCTCTGTCAGATCCAGGAGGTCAAAATGCACCTCCAGAGAAGACACGCTGCTCAGCGGTTCTAGAAGGCCAACAGAGAGAGAGAAGAACAGAGAGGTTGAGAGATTAAAAAAATGATCCACTGGTTTTTGCTGACAATGCAGAAGAAAAGTGGCTCCTTAAAAGAGAAGCTGGAGAAGTAGAACTGCATTTATTCTAAACACAAACCTCCTCCTCAGCTGCTCTAGAATCGAAACCTCTCTTAGAAGCAGGTCAATAACTGGTACTTGGGGTGTTAATGTAAAATTGATTTCAACAAAGAACATATTTACTGGATATCAACACATCACACACGTGTGAGGTGTGACATATTTCTGAGCTCTGCACTGTAGTCAGTGAGTGTCTCCGTTTCACCACGACACTTGTGTTTTAGCACAGGCAGTAACTAAACAAATGGAAGCCAGAGCTGAAGTTAGCAGAGATGAAAATAGTTTTTTAAATCATTGTGCTCTTCATCTTTCTCCTGGGAGTGTTGCACCTGTTCATTTCTGCACAAGCTCCTGCTACATACAGCAGGGTCATATTCACATGTGGTGTGCATCAACGTGCCGGGCTCAGCATTCCAATTAGGCTGTCTCAAAGCTGACATTTTTAATATTATGTATGTATTCAACCTCTAGGTACACATGCAAAGCCTAGCAAGGGTACAAGAACAGCTGCTTGTCTCAGCATCACCCAAATTAGGAACCAATTCTGTGTAACATGGCTGAACGAATCTGCGATTACTGACCATTATAGTATTAAGGATGTTTGGGGAGTGCACTGAGGCAGGTGGGGGTGTGAATGTGTTCCTATATGAAGCAGAGGATGCATGCTCGCCTGCCATGCAATGTCAAGTCTGAATGGAACACTTCACTGGTTGATTGTGGGAGAAAACAATAGGTTGTGTGACAGGTTGAATGCTGTTATTAACCCGTGTTGTTTGAGAAAGTGCTTTGCTTTTAGAATGAGAGCTACTCTTCTGCTGCTTGTTGTCTGCCGCTGCACTCAAGACCCTGCACTGTCCTCCTTATTAAGCACGTATTGATTTTAAGACTGAGCATCAGGCTCAAGCAGTGTCTCGTCATTTTGCAATGTTTCATTAAAAACACTCACCACCAGGAATGCCAGGAGACATGTTGAATGAAAAATGGGAAGGCGGTGAGTATAAGAGAATACCAATTAAAAATAAAAGAAAGAAAATTAGGAGACCTGGGAGTTTGAATTCCTGGGGGAAAATGAAGGGGATTGAGTGGATTGAACACCTTCCCCTGATGCTGTGGTCAACTAGTAGGTCGGGACCCAAAAGTGGGTCGCTAATGTGTTCCTGTCAAAAACTCTGAGGCACTTTTTAAACATATTAGTTTCATTCCGTCTCTGTGTTCTGTCACATATTTTGTACCATCTAAAGTCCAAAATGCACCATTTTTTATTAAAAAATCTGACTGGTTGAAAAACCTAAGTCAAGATTTCTCAATAAGAAGTGTTGGGTCCTGAGGCTGGATCAGCTGAGAACCACTGCCCTAATGCACATGACCCATGTAGATAATATGACATGCATAATCTAAGCCAGTGATCATGTGGCCATACAATAAATGCTCCACAGGAAATATTAGAAATCATAAGGCTACAAAAGGACACTAAAGAACATAGAAGAAGGAGACTGCACAAAAACAGAGAAAGTAGCTATAAGAGAAGTATTGAGGTGGATTGGACAGTTTGATCATTTGTAATTTTTAATGATTCTGGGAGATCCCTCAGGGCTCCATTCCAGCCCGGCTTTGTTTATTCTACGCATGTTCAAGTTTTAAACATCAATGAAAACATTTTTCACTGTTTGTCTGATTTTAAATCACATCAGAAATTCAGCCCAAGCTTCAGAAAACCACTGGGTTTCCAGAGGATGGGGTTATTACCATTAAGGTGTCTTGCTCTAAGGTAGAAGCCTGGATGGTAACCCCTTCAAAGTTAAATGTTAAGTGATGACAGATTACCAATAAGAAATTCAATGAATGAAATATGTTCTTGACCACACTGGAGGCTTAACTAGATGCACCATCCAGAAACATTACAAATATCCAACTTCCTTATCATTCTGTGAAATGAGCTGCCTGAGGCTTGACTTCTTCAGTACAATATAACAGATCTATTATTTATTTCAAGACTCTGAGGGCCACATTCCAGTTAATAGAATTGTTCAACTTAACCACTTCAATTATTGCATCATAAACTACTGCACCACATGTAATGAAAGAGCCCCAATAGACTGAGTCTGTGGTATACAGTCAGAGCTCCTTCAATCTTCAAACGTCATTTTGTCTACCGTCGGATGAAGAAACAGTAATGGCTATATACTGTGCAATTGCTGGGTGACAAGGAGAATAAAAAACATTTGACTAATTTCACCTTTTTATCACCTCAGCTTTCCTCTTCACATTTTGTGAATATATTTTACTTTTCTTACAGGCTGTCTGCTTAAAGCCATCAGGGGGTCTCCACCCCTTTTCAGGAACAGTGAAGAGGAGGCAGTGAAACAGGGAGGTTGGAAACTGTGGATAAGAAGATATAGAGAGAAGAGGCAAAAGCAGACGCAAGGTGATGGAAGATTCAGGGACGAGAAAGAGGATCATGAAGAGGAAGGAAGGCCTTATTCCAAAGCAAAACACTGCATTATTTGCTGCCATTATTTTCAATTGGTTACAACGTTCTCCCCGTTCAACTGCACATGTTTTTTTTAAACTGCCTCTATCCCATCTCTTTTTTTTCCTCTCCCACACCCTTTCTCCTTGAATAATTGATCAGTACGTTTTCTCTCTCAGGCAGACACACTGAAACAACTGCCTTCTTACAAGCCAATCAGGGGAGCTCGGCGGACGCCAGTGGGGATGACTGACAATGAAAAATTCACGCCGAGACAAAAAAAGAGGAGTCTGCGTCTGAAGCAGATGGATGATGTAATGGAGCACCTTTTCTTCTTACAGCAAACACATCCTTCATGGCCTGCAAAACCAAATGTGTGCACTGTGTTCAGATCCATTTGTAACCCTTCGATACATATCTTTATTTAACCACAACATGTCGATTATGTCACACTTGATAATCCAGCCTTTGTAGTTAATGTGTGTGAAATGAAGGTCCTTTAATTCTTTGAAAAGCAATATGATGTTTCTTTGAACCTTAAATATCAAAGAAAGATATCTGCTTGCTGTCAATTGGATGTTCTATAAAAAAGCATCCCCATTTTATTTTATTTCCCTTTTCTTTCTCCCCACTCTATCTGTAGAGGTACTGAGCAGGAAGAACAAAGAAAAGGGAGGATTGGAAAGAGGGAGGGGTTCAGATTTGTGAAAATGATAAGAGAACAGAGGGTAAGTGCCTGGTACGTGGATCGGTCCAGTCCCACTTTTCTTAGGTCAACAGTCCAGCCTGATAATAATCATTTTCTCAAACAAATAAAATATGTAGGAAGTGTATTTTCTGACAGTGGCTCACTAAACAGTCAAACATCACTTCAAAGTTTCCCTGAGTAAATCTGGTAGCATTATTCTCATCCATAGCTCTCAGGTAAACTGAGTTGTATTTTCTTACTTTGTCACACACATACAGTGAGCATGTCGCAAAACCCCTCTCCAGTACATCATGATTTATTCAACACCTCCTGATGAAGGCAATTTAGCCAAAAATGTTCGATATGTGGCCTGTAAAGCTTTCAGGAGAAGAGAAGTAAGATGGGTTTTATTTTAAGCTGTAAAATAAACTTCTTCCCTTTAACAGCTGGATTCTGCTATTAAAGATCAATACAGATAAAACCTTTTTTTTTTTTTTTTTTTACTCTAAGGCTTCATAGCAGTAGCCATACATTTTTAATCTCAAATTCGTTCACAGCTTCCCAAACAAAAAGTAACAATAGACAAGTTCTCCGCACTGCAGGCAGTTTTATTTGGGTTTGTACGGGTGCACCTGTCCTGAGTGCTGTTGTTTTTCTTATAAGGGACTTTATTTAGCTACCAAATGAGAACTTGTTTTTTATCCAGGATCTTATGAAGATGTTAATGAAGATTTTAGGCAGATTGCACCAGGCGTAACAAATAGAGGAATCAGGGGTATTTGTGGTGCCCTGGTTCAAAAGATAAAACTGTGCCATCCAGATTGAAGCTGCAATGAGGCTCTGCTATGGACAATCTTGTAAAAAAGTGAAAGCACAGATACTGTACATTTGAATTTGACTCCTAATCTCTCAACAACATAAGAGTAAGAATTACATCCTATAAAAGGAGAAAGCTCATTCCGAAAACACAACTTCTCAGGATAAGATTTGACTATCACTTTGCGAATATTTAGAGCAGCAGTGATATTTATTTCTCATCTTTTGCTTGACACACTGTTAGCTACCTTGCCAGGTGGCCAGTTTTATTAATAGGTCACATTCAATCACAGAGACGCAGACATTAGTGTCTGGTTGAGCTGTCTCTCTGAAAAAGTGTTTAGTTAGTGGAGCAGATAAAGGCTGCCTTGTCACCCTTGCAGCCCCAGTATCCGTCTCGGTGGTTTTGTGCCCTTGGCCTTGAGTCTAGCACGTACAGAGAAGCCTCTGTACGGGACGGATGCACAATGAGTCCTTTCAACCGAGGATTAGCTGTACTGGTCTCTGAGAGAGTGGGACGAGAACACCTCAAAGAGGCAGTGATCACTCAGTGGGATTCAAAATCAGAAAAGATCAAACTAAGTGAGCAGGCACAAGCAGTTAATGCATTAGTTCTCCACTGACAGACAATGGGATATTCATAATGTGTTACTATTTCACTGTAGATTAAACAACTAGTGACTGTCACTGATGAGGAACTGTTCAATAGAAGTTTATCATCCAGTGTCCTTCTCTATTATTTACAGTCTATAGTACTTCTTTAACCTTTGCCATATCCTTGTCTTGTGGAGATGATCCAGACATTTATCATCCATAATTTGCCCCTTAAACACCTCTGAGCAATTAATATTCATTACGGTCTGTTTTGCAGGCTTAATATGGCCCTCTCTTCACCCCTGCCCCTGGTACTCACGTCTCTTTTCTGTGATGTGCAGCAGGCTTGCGGTGTGCCCTGACAGGCTGCCCTCCTCCTCCCCACCTGCTGAGTGCTGGAAGAGCTCCTTGGACAGGTCACCTGAGCTGGAGGGCTTCAGCAGCTTCTGGATGTCCTTATTGGGCTCTACAAAGACACAGAGACACGGGAACAGTGAGACCAAGCGAGGTAGGAATACAAAGGTAGACAGTGATCGTATATATTTTGAATTCATACAAGGGATGCAAGTTAGCTATCAGCGTCTGACGTCTTGCGTTCCTTCACGCGATGACGTTTCAGTAACTTGAGTCACATGACCGATTACCTGCGCTGCCTGTGCTGTTTGATTGGTTGGTTCATATCACCGCTTCATCTAAATTAGAAGGTGAAGTCAGGCAAACA
Source organism: Labrus mixtus (assembly GCF_963584025.1). Lineage (NCBI taxonomy): Eukaryota > Metazoa > Chordata > Actinopteri > Labriformes > Labridae > Labrus > Labrus mixtus. Next base: position 26,433,415 of record NC_083612.1, on the reverse strand, counting down.
TTTTTACTTAACCTCTTACTACAGCGGTCTGTGGAGTATAATACACTTCGCGTTGAAGTGAATTAGCTGATAATGGACAGATTAGTGTTTAATTTAAAAAGAGGACACGTGATTGATGCCAGGGCCAACTATTGCAAGGACCGACAACTTCACCTATTGCGGCCGGGAAAGGTGATATCGTGATAATTTGGACGACGACGACGACGAGGATGAAGAAGAGGATTGTTTGAAACAGTTGCAAATATACTGTAAGTTAGCCACTGTGGGCGGAGTCAGAGTTTATTGTTTCCATAGCAACGCAAGATGAATCTGACTTTAGACAACTTTATGTAGACTGTGATTTTGATTGTTGTTCATGGTTGTTGCATACTTTTTATAAATATTTATAGGCCTATTTATAGTATATGGCCTACTCTCATGTATTTGGTGTAACTGGAATATTTGAAACTCATTTTTACTGTAGTTTAGCTTTTGCTATTGTTTGGGTCAAAAGACCTCACTCAAACCGGATGACAAACATCTCAAACATTTATTCAAAAATAGAAAAACGAAGTCCACATAGGGTGTTAACAAAGTCTGAAAATAGAGGGTAGGCTACTTAAAATAGCCTCCCTTGAAATGCAGGAGTCCGCACAAACTCTGTTCTTCTATTTGAAACAGCTGAAAACACAGCAGGTGTGTGTGTGTGATTCAGCTCAATGAGGTAAGAACATGGAGTACTGAAGATGCCCATATGTAACAGCAAAAAAAAGTATTAAACTGCAACATAAATTACCTCAATTGCCAATGTGAAGGGTGCTGAGTAGCATTTAAGGAATACTGTAATAGACAACTCTCCCATCTGTCTGAAACAAAAATCTACCAAAATGATGGCATATTTCTTTTGAGTGATAACATGCAGAGCTGGCAGCAGATGGCTGGTGGAGCTATTTCTACATGAAGTATGTTTTTATATAGTAGAATTTCTCATTTGCTACAGCCAAGGACAAGGCAGAAAATGACAGACTCTGAATTCAACCTGAGAGACCCACTGTTTATTGTTGGGTATTGATCTTTTTTTTTTTTTTACTCCCAGCAAAGAGCCACACAAATTGAAGGGAGTATAGCATTACCTCTGCTGTTATAATGAAATGTTTGTTCAATACTTGGACTGGCTTTGGTTTCCATTTCCTTCACCTTCTTCAGCAAACATTGACTGTTGAACTCATTTCAGTTTCTGACCTTTTTCATCCACACATCCCGCCAAACTCTTAACTAATCCATTAAATAATCTGGGATATGTGTTATATGTTCTTTTCCTCATGTTACTGTGAGGATTTGTGCGTCCATGGGCTGCTCTAGTCACCACCTGCTGAGCCAGAAGAAAAAAAACAGAATAAGGAATATAATGCTGGTAAAAGACAGATCGCTGTAAGAGATATGGTCTGTTCAGGCTATGTCTGACCCTAACTCTCTCAAGCTGTGAGCCATGCCTGTCTGTGAAGACAGATGGAGAGAGAGAGAGGGAGGATGAGAGCGATGTATTGTACATTTGCCAAAACTTGACACAAACTCACTGTCTCTGTTCAATAAATTGATCTTTCATGGTGCAGGCAGAAGGAATTAAAATCCTCTACCAACACCCTTTTAGCTAGGTCAGTCTTTGTACCTGCTGATTACAATCTATTTATAGTAATGCTTGGAAAATATTTACTATTTAATATGCAGTGTCTCATACTTAGAGGTACACACTTATTGAGCACAAGGGATGGGTTCAGAAGATGTCAACTTCTCCACTGAGTTAATTGTCAACACTTTTCAATGATATTTGAACATTTACTAACAATATAAATTCTATTTATCAAGCAGAGCTGGGTGTGTTTTATCTAAAAAAAAAAGGCATTTATTGAAGGACGTTGTTGGTTCACAGCAGCCGCTTTGTCACATTACAAATCCTTATTCCTACAAGTCACACTTTAAAACCCTGTCTTGTGATGCATCATAATAACACTGTTAGCTAAATTCCATTTTATTATAATGAGCATATCATATCATTTGTCATGTGCATTGGTCAGGTATTTCTTGCAGTCAGAATTAATGTTCAGCATTCAGATACTGTTAGTCAACATAGAGGAGTGGCACAAAACCACAGCAGGAAAAAGCATCTAAAATATAACTGTGACAATGTACTGCAATATACAGTGACAGGCATAAGTATTCAATCGCCTTTAACTTTTTCCATAACTGATAGTGCTACAAACTGGAATTTAAGTTGTTTTTTTTCCTTCTTTTTTTTTCTCTTTGAGACACAGAAGAGAAGTCCAGAATCGCAGAAATCAGTTGGATGCACGAGTTAAGAGGGGCAGAATTTTGCACCTGATCTTAGATTGGGGCTAAACAGTTATTTCTGTGCTAATTTTGAAGAGCTTCTAATAACCCCCACCCCCGCCACACTACAAAACGATAGGCTATATTGTGCTTGTCTATTAATAATATAATCACTACAAGGGACATTTTTAGTATTCAACATGACAAATCCAGAAAGTAGAAGGGAGGCAAATACTTGTGCATGGTGCTGCAGTGACAGTAGAGACTGTTTTTGAGCTCAAGACACAACAGAGTATAAAAAGCAGAGGATGAATGCACAGCTGACCAACCCTCTGCTGCTTTGTTTCACTTTGAACGTCATACCATGCATATCTTTTTTATTTATCAAATCTAATGTCATAATCTGTTTCACACACTATTAAGACCTGTATCCCTCACAATACTCCTACCCTCTAGATAAACAGTTAAATCATCCATTCTTTGACGGTTTTGAAGCTGTTACAGTCCAATAGTGGCACTAAGGCTTTGTGTAGTGCTACCAGGCTTCTCTGGATGGACTTTACACAAAGGACCATGTGTGTCCACTATTGTGCTGCAACTTCATTATGTGCCCGGCTTTTGTGTGGTTGACCTACAGTGTAGGATATAAAAAGACCTGTACTGCTGGTGCAATAGATTAAACATCAGACTTGATTGTAGAAACAAACCCTTCACAACTCGACTCAAGGTGATGAGCCAAAATAGAGTAATGGTGCACTGCAATCTTTTATCTTGGCTAGACACAAAAAAATAAGTGTTATGATTAAAGAGTGGCTTCTCTGACCCATATTTTTCAGTTCCAACATGTAAGTTAGAAGCAGCTTAAACAAGCTGTTTTAGGAAAGCCAATTACTTACAGCTGGCAGGCTACTCAGAGGACAAAGACACTTGGCATCCACCATGCCTGTGTGGTGAAACAAAAGCTGCAACGCGGAGAAAAATAATAGAAAAATGGCTCTTACCTGGGCTCCCTGCCCCTCCCTGAGCCTCCATGCAGCTCAGCCGACAGTGTCCTGCTGTTCACCACGCCAGCATCGGAGAGTGGAGGAGACGAACGGGGAGGGAGGAAGGGAGAGACAAGGGGAGTGTGTGTCTGTGGGTGTGCATGTGAGAGCAGGGTAGGATGGGTAGACACAGTGATACCTCAGCTCTCCAAACACACTGCTCCTCCTCCTTTTATTGTCCTCTGATGATCTAGATTTTCCAAACAGATGATGTTGGTTTCTCCTCTCTTGCAGTTCGACCGCCCTGCTCTGCCATGTGAGCCGTGTGAGCTCTGCACTGCCTCACAGAGAGAGTCTGCCACAGAGAGGGAGGTCTGGGAACAGCGACATCACGGCTGAGCCACTTGGTTTAGTAAATGCAGCATTGTGAGGCTTGGCTTGGTATGTTCAGAAAACACAGATAGAGTTTCAGGATAAAAAAAAGAGGGGGTGGAGAGGGGCTCTGGCAAAGTGCCCAGACTGACAGAGAGAGAGAGAGTGGGGTGACAGCGAGGTTGCAGTGGAGGGGGTAAATCAGTGTGTGAATGAGTTTGTCGGTATAACAATGTATGGATAAACCAGGTGGCAAATTGTTAAAGCTGATGATGGGACAGTTCATGTCGAATACAACCAGTTCAGCATTTTGCCTGGATGACTGAAAGACAGATGATTGAATATGTTGCACCATTAAACAGTTTAAGGACTAATCAGATGAAGAATTTTTAGATAATAAGTCCATCAAGAAATCACTAATCTGTGACAGTGAAAGTACTGAAGTGAGGTCAATAATGATTTTTGTAAATGGTTGATCTACCAAATATTTGTACGATAAACTGATGAAATGTTTTGACTAAAAATGTTATAAAGATGTGTGAAATGCTCATTACAATTTTGCACAGCCAACAAATCTGTCTTAAAATGCTTTTTTGTGTCAAACCAACAATCACCACTCTTCATAAGTAAAATGAGCAAATATTAAAAAACTAGAATCAGCAAACAGTAAAGCACTTTTTTGGCAAAATTACCAAAACATTTTTATCGAATTTGAAAACATTTTCGTCCATCAATGGATCATCCCAGCTGTACTGTCAATAACCTAAAAAAACATGTGTAATATAATAAACAATATTTATATAGGGCAGGGGCATACCAATGGGCTTACTATGGTTGTCTTGGCAAAACATTTCCATTTTATCCATATTGCTTATTTTTGTTCTTTCCTCAATATGTACATTTAAATTGTATGTGGGCATAAGTATGTTTGTGTGTTGCAATCTCAATATAATTTCTGTAATATCGATACAATGAATCCTAAAGGAAGAGAGAGAGAAGAATATCATTTACAGATATTTGGTTTCAATAGAAAAAGCTGGGCATGGTGCACCTTTCTGCTGAGAGAAATCTCTTGGTAAAGCTCGCCCTCTAGTGGTATGCTAAGACACCTTCAGGTAATAATATTATGATGGTTTCATGCTTAAAAAAAAAAAAAAGGAAACCCCAGCAGTTAAACCACTATCAACAGACTGGGCTCACATCTGTTTACTGCTCTGACTAAAGTCTCAGAACACATGTAACCAAAGAGCCAACATACTCTGTAATAGCAGATAATCAGATAAGGCAGCTTCATAGTTTATCATCAATTACATTGAAATGTCAAAGAACAAAACAGGAAAGTTACATTCAAATAACAATTTATAATAACACGGGAAAGAGGTCACAATGGACAAATATTATATATGCCATGTCTTGTCTTCCTAATTCTTATGTCTAATTATCTGTCATGATTTGGTCTGGTTTGTTTTGTTTTTTTCAGACTTCAGATCTTCTTGTTTTAGTTTTTCCTATTCTTCCCTAGTGTTGGTAGTTTCCCTTGTGTTTCTTTATATGTTTCCTGTTTTATTTTGTAATTTGTAATAGTGTTTCTCTCTTTTCTAGTGTGGATTGTTTAATTCTTGAGTTCTCTGTGTCTTTAGTGTTTTGTATTTTAGATTGTAGTCCTCAGTTGTCCTCAGTGTTTCTTGTCTTGTGTTTATTCCTGCCTCTATGTGTTTCCCTCCAGTTGGATTGGCCTCATTGTCTTCACCTGTGTCTGATTACCCCTGTCTATTTCAGTGTTCCTTCCCGCTTGTTGTCAGTTCGTTGTCGTATGTTAGTTGTTGGATGTGGTGTGTTACTTATTGGTCTTTGTCAGATGTTTCTAGTGTCAGTATTTCCTCGTGTTTCCTCATGACTCTTGGTTCTCTCCTTGTGGATTTTTAGTTGAATTTTGATTAACGTTGCTTGGGAACTTAAAGAAGTAAGCATTGTTTTGCCTTTTTTTGTTTAAAATAAATAGATTTCTTTCTGCACTTGGGTCCCCCTCTTTGTTTTTCAACACTTACCCTGACACTATCAGTTTTATCGGTGGAAAAGGATCGCTCCATAAGCCTTCCCAGCCAATAAGAAAAACATGATTTGTTGTTGAAAAGAAAAGGCCAAAATAATTATGCAAGACCCCCCTCAAAAAAGACTGCAACTGTTTTTGTGTTCTTTTGTCCAAGAGATCAAGCTGGGACTGCGGACCACGCCAAGGATTATGGGGTAAAGTAAGAGATAATCCAAAATGAACACAAGTTTAACTTTCTGTTGTTAAAACGAGCAGGATGGCTCTCTTGACGAGTAGGCCTGCATGTGGTAACATCTGTGTGATCGCATTACAAACTGTGAGAATTTGAGACGATCATACACTTGTGAAATCTCAGTGGTTCAACTTGTTTACGCTTGTTTACTGAGCAGTTGGCTTGGCCACCAGCTTTTTGTTTATGCTCTCTTGTATAGACGTGGCATGAACTTTTCCACACTGACCAACATCTCTCTTTTTAGTGGCACGTCTCGACAATTATAGAACTGATTGCCATATAGTAGGGTTCAAACATCCATGGGGCCCAGAGGATCAAACCTGAACCCTGAAATCAGGCTCAAACATTTCATGTCCAACTCAAGAGGAATTAGAATAACTTCTGACAGTGTCTTAGCATTTCGACAGCAGCAGGTAGCCTAAAATTTTAAGCAGTTCAATACTTAAAAAAAAAAAGAGAAATTAAATTACCATCAGTGTCAGCTGTAGTTTCTGTTAATTGCTTTTTTTTCCTCAAATGGTAGCATGCTGATATGCTAAACCAAAATAGTGACCATTGAAAGTATGATCCCAATACATAGATATTCTAATACAATTATTTCATTAAAATGAATACAGATGTGACATGTATGTATTAAAGTGTTATTATTGATACAAAGATCCTTGTATCAGTTGTGACCCTGAAGGCCACAAGCTGAAAGTCGTCGGCCTTTGTTAATAAAGTTGATCTTCATACTACAAGTGTTGCTGGAGCTTTTTGACCTCTTCAAGCCTTCATGCACCTTGATAGTCAGTGAAGTTGTGCAAGAAAATCCCGCTCTGCTTCTTTAGTTTTGAAGTCATTTTTTTCTCCTCCTGTCTTTACTTCTCATCGCTCCTTGTATAGAAGAATACTCACTGGCATTAGAAACTTTCCTCAGTTTCCCAATATCTGGGGGCAGACTGTCATACTGTCGTCACAGGAATATTTCAGACCATCTGCAACTACTTCAAGACGCCCACGTACACAACCAGCCACTAGAAATTCTCTGCAAGGAACACTGTCCAGAAGATTTCGGGGAAGACGACTTGAGCAACAAGAGGGCTCCCGTGCAAAGGTTTGATGTGTTCATTTCAGGGAGGTAAAATACAGTGTGGGTGCAGAATGCAGTGACCAGATTATACACATCATTATGTTAATACTTAACTAATACCTGTGTGATGCCTGAAAAACTCAGGTGGAGATAGAGATAACTTGGCATATTAGGAAAGGATAATTGTCTTACATTAGTGACATCAGTACCTATTTTGGCATGCCTTAAGTTGACACAAACACCTGCATATATACTGAAGATATGAATACTTCACATAGGCTAGGTATTATACCAGTTTGTCCAGCAATAAAACCTATATCAATGTTACACCAGCTTCAAAATACTATCCTAAATTGATTTCTGCTCTACGTAACTGGCGAGCTTCTGTGTTGTGTTGTGATAGTACTGAATGATGATGTGATGCCAGGATTCTTTTCAATGTCCACGTTTTATTATCTGGCCAGGAAAATCACAGAGAAAAACATAGAATGTAAAACCCTCCATGTAACTTCCCAGTCCACTCCAGATCCTATAGAGAAGTACAGCACATATGTGTGTTCATGTAAGTGACACTATACAGAATATTTAGATCTAATCACTACACCAATAGCTAGCAAAAGACATAACATTGTGGGGAATAAAAATATGCACAGAATAAATACAATTAAATAATGGATTTAGATTTTTTTAAACAATGGACACCCACCTCTCTCACAGGGAATCTTACAAAAGGGGAGAAAAGGGACAAAACAAATATAGCTTATAGAAATAACCAAAGAAGGAGGGCCTGCAAACTACAACACAAGTTCTTCATAAAGTAACACAGTCCTCTCAGAAAAACACAAAATAGACAATTGCCAGGAGCATATTTGACCCTATTAGGCTACATCTACTAACATCTAGCCACAACCAGGTTCACCTAACAGGCTATAAACTATCACCACTATAAACATTTTTATAAACAACTTGCACGGATTTCCTTTTCAGTGGCAGGTAATTAAAACGCAAGGCTACTTATATAATTCTTAATTTTCTTAATACCGTCAGGAAGCCTCAATTTTATATCATATACTGCTTTTAATTCTGTTAATTTCTTTCTTTTAATGTAGGCTCTTAAAATTGGCCCATATGTTGTCGAAAGATAATAAAATAAATAAGTAAATAAAACATATGGAGGAGGATGGATTCATGAAGTTAAAAAAGACTTCGTTAGCGACGTGGCTGATTTATCACAGGGTCTTCTGAAACATATAAATGTGTGAGGTCTTTGCAATGTTAAACGCTTCGGTTTCGCGTTTGGTTAAGATTGACCTGCCTGGGCCGCCGTCGCAGTGAAAAACATTGACAAGCAGCTGTTCCTTCAGTATTAGTTTACAGAGCTCACGTGTAAGATTTTACGTCGTTTAGTGTAACCGAGTGTTGCATAAAAGACTAATTTGTGTCACTAATAAAAATAATGGAGCCTGCTATACAAATAAAACCCGGTAGGTAAAATGTTCGTGCAGCGTTTTGACGATAAATATATCAGTCGATGCATGCTAATGTGGGCTAGTTGTCCTTTAAGGGTTTGCTAATGCTGCTCGGTGTTGCTTCTCTTGTGTTGAATTTCTCTGCGTTTTCTTTCCAGGGGCGACTAAATGGGACATTCGTCAGAAAGTCTGGGACTACATTGAAGAAAATAATCTGGCCAACTTCCCAAGGCCTGTTCACAACAGAATCCCAAATTTCAAGGCAGGTTGAATCATCTTAATTGACGCAGCAGTTCATTATCTGATGATGTTAATTGATTCAACTCACTGGTTAATTAACTCTTCAATCACTATTTCCGTCCGTCCATGTGGAAAGAGTTGTGGTTGCAGTTAAAAGTGGTTCTGATCAGACCTGCTTTCTTATGCATTCAGGTTTTATGAACTGTGACTCTGCAGGAGAGACCACGTGTAGGCGACACTAGGCAATACTATATTGATCATCTGCTATACATTACAAATATAAATACTACAAATTGTAAACACTGAGAGCTATTGTTAATGAGACAAACTACAAAATTAGACTAAAATATTAAAAAAGTCTAATGTGAAGAATCACAAATAAGATGCTCAACCAGTACAGTCCAGGTTAAGCAGCCCTGAATATTGATTTAAAAAAAAAATTTTTTTTACATTATTTCTTTGATACGTAAAAACTATTTAAATGCAGTAAATACAAGCATAGCTACATTGCAGAAACCAGGGCATCAGGTTTGCATAACAAATCATGACTGACGTTTTTTTTATGATTTTGCGTCCATGTATCTCTTTTACCATGCGCTAACTGACCAGGGTGCAACTCAAGCATGCAACAAGCTTCCAGACCTGCAGGAGTTCAAGTCCAGCCAGACAGTCAAAGTTAACCCAGACAGACCGCAGCTGCAGGCACGCTTTGTTACTCTGGAAGTAAGTTGACTATTTTAGCCTTTATGCCTTCCTCTCCTTTCAACCAGGGTGCTTTCACAGCCTGCAACAAGGTGTCTGAGCTGCAGGTGTTCACCAAGACAAGTGAGGTGAAGGTGGATCCTGATAAAACTCTGGAAGGTGTCCGGATGGCAGTGCTACAGGTAGCGCTGCACTGGGGGGCGATGACATAAATAAAAACATTTATTGCAAATATTTTATGACCATCTAATCTGTTTTGTAATCATGTCAATTTTACCCACACTTTGGAATAAGAAATATTGTTAAAAATTATTCTGGAAAAGGATTTCCAAACCCAAACTCCCAAACATAAAACTGTATTTTTCTGTATTAGATCCTATTTAGGACCCATACATGCATTTCAACATCTTAACCTACCTATTTGCTATTTGAACCCTCAATCACAGGTGTTTCTTCCACTCCCATGTTTGCCTGCAATCATAGTTAAATATGTCTCGTGGCTGATTTCTGGTGTAATTCTCACAGGCACAGAAGACTCTGTTGGTCCCAACTCCTCGTCTTCGTACTGGTCTCTTCAATAAGATCACTCCTCCTCAGGGGGCCACCAAAGAACAGCTACGCATATGTTCTTCTGCTCAGGTTTCAATTTGTTGATGTTCACTCTTGATTCATTTTGGTGGATTAACCCCAAAGTTTAACTTTTTTTTTTTTTCCTGTCCTCTGAACCTCTTCCTCCAGGGTGTGAAGGACTTTAGTGTGCCTGTTGGCTTGGATGCAAAGGTGAAGGTGGACTTGGTGGTGGTTGGCTCTGTAGCAGTGTCAGAGAACGGTAAGTGTTAGTCTACTATCACACTGACTCCAATAGATACTGGGAGCTTAAAGATATTTTAAAGAGGACATATTATCCCCCTTTTCTACCTTTTCAAACAGTCCCCCTGTGGTCTTAATGAAACATCTGTGCTGTGCTTTGGTCAGAATATAACATGAATCAAGCACCAGAGGAGGTTTGTGACCCTGTTTAAACCAGCTCTCTCAGAACGCTCCGTTTTGGTGTGTGTGTCTCTTTAAATGCAATGAGCCCCCCCCCCCTCCCTGAGTTTTCCTGGTAGACATCACTCCTCTGTATTGAGAATAAAATGGGGGACTTGTGCAAAAGTTTTGCTCTAGGTTCTGGGTGGTCCATGGGTGGAGATATCAGGGGAGGGGATTTTTTATTTTACCAGAATCCCACTGTGACATCACAAGGAGAGCAAATTTAAACTGGAGCTTTTGTCTCTGTGTTGTAAGACTTATGCAGACCACAAACAATGGATTTATTTCACATTTTGCTGGTGGGTAGACACTCAGGTTACCCAAATATGTGTTCAAAAACACTGTAAAAGTGGATTTTTCACAATATGTCCCCTTTAATGGTCCAGTGAAGGTTGATGAATTATGCTGTTTCATACTTAATTTAGATCAACATATTTTTTTAGCTCAAGACAAATTATTTGCCAGAAAGATTGTAAAATATTAGACACATAGTTACCCACACTCCTCAAAATAAATACATCAAATAAAGAATGTGATGCAAATGCTGGGTTATTTCTTAATTATACAAAAACTATGTGTATCTGTGATATTATATTTCATGAAATAAAATGCAGATCCAAAGGCTGGAAGTGTAGTCTTAACTCACATAATGAATCACCTCATTTTAAAGATCGTTCCTGTCTTGTCTTGCAGGAATTCGGATTGGAAAAGGAGAGGGTTTTGCTGACTTGGAGTACGGCATGATGGTCTCAATGGGAGCTGTGAATGAGTTTACCGTCGTGGTCACTGTTGTCCATGACTGTCAGGTTAGTCAACTTATTGTATTGTCATTTTATATCTAGAGATCTGAACAATTGGTAATATTGTGGATCATTTATGATTATTATTTTCTGTAACTCTTATGACAGTCAAGATACAGTTTTCTGCTCTTTGACTCACTTTATCAGGGCTTTCCTCGAGCCCCGGCTGTCAGCCAAACAGCCGTTACTCCCTTAATAACAGCCGGCTACATTTTTCCATTGTAAATTCTTATTTAAAAAAAAAAAGTTTGCCTAACAACCCGCTTTCTTTCCTCATTTAAGAATCTAACTTGCTCACCTCTGCAAGAATCATCGAAATTATGAGGGAAATGTTTGTCCGTTGGTGTTAACTCTGCCCCTCTGTGTGCACGTGTGGGGACGTGGCTGAGAGGAGATGTCAGTGTTCAATAAATATGTGCAAAATAATTAGAAGAAAAGCAATTTACGACACAGAGGTGCTCATCATAATTACCTCATTACGAGCTGCTTCAGAAAACACCTGTAAACACTGGTGGCTGCAATGTGACGCCTGCCTTTTATTCCTCTGTCCACACGTAAGCTGTTGGTTTTAGTGTCTGATAAAAAGGCTCTGACATACCGCCAGGTGCACCACAGGGCACATTATAGACGATACATATAATGAATTAAACAACAGCGCTACTAAACCAAGTCACTGAGGCAGGGAGAGAAAGACTGAAGGAAACAGTTTTTTACAGTCAAAGTTTCCAAGATATTTAAACTATCTGGAGTGTATTGAAAAGGGCATTTATTTCAACAGTGTATCTACTTAACATAAAATACATGGAAATTAAAAATGCCTCTATGCAATACAAACATATCATACATTTCATGTTGGGCTGTTATTTCAGGTTTTAAACTCTGAAAGTCTTTTTTTTTTTATTCAAGTGTTAAAGCAGTAAACAGATTTATCTCATGAGTATTTTGTTTTATATTGAAATACTTGTTTTTTTAAATGAACATGTGAAAACGGATGAAATCATTCAACATGCGCTTCATACAGGAAGTGGCATAAAGTGTTGCCCCTAGCTGGCTACTTCTTCCCACTGGCTGACTACTCCTTATGTCTGTGGAAAGCCAGGCTCTGCTTTATCAAACAAAAATCTAATTTATACCATATCACTTAACATGTTGCTCCACATGTTGCTTAATGGGACCTTTTGATCAGTCTCATCAGTGTGGTATTTGTGCTCTCAGGTGGTGGAAATTCCAGATGAGTTAAGAGAAAGTCACGACCTGACTGTGGACTACATCCTCACACCCACCAGAGTGATTAAAACCAACTGCCAGTTCCCCAAGCCACTGGGAATCATCTGGACTAAGGTAAATGATTTAATCATTTCTCTTATGTGTGGTGCTTTTACAAGTCAAAGACACAGACAAAAAGGGACTGACTCACATTTCTGATGATTGACGAATCTTTATGGCCATTAATTTTGAATATTTGCATGAATTTAATTAAACAATAATCGGGCAGTAGAGGTCCACTTCTGACCTCATGAAGTTCTTTTGGACATTAATAGTTCTGTAGTGATCTAATGCTTTAGCAGCTGCCTGCTCATTTCCAAGTCTACAGTCTTTGAGTTGAAACAAATTTCTCTGTCCTGAATGCCATTAAATAAAAAATGTACAGTAAGCTTTTCTTCTTGTGACACTGCCCTCTACTTGACATAAGTTGATACCACACCTTGTAAGAGAACTGCTGGGTTCTGCTTCTGTTTGTACCTCATTTCTCTGTACTGTTATGAATTTACAGTATTAATCCTGTAGTCTCCCTTTTTGTTTCACTCTTGAATTTTCATTAATTTATGGGATATAGAGTGTTATGTTTATGCATGAATGCTTAGACACATACTTCCATCTATAGAGAGTGATGGGTAAAAACAGCTTCACAAAAATAAAAGTCAAATGTCTTAAGGATTCTTTGAAAACGGGCCTTAAACTGTGTCTGATCTACTGACACTGAGTAGTTGTGGTGTTCTCTCCACATGGTTGTTTGTCTTTAATTAGACCTGATGGAGGCATTATCTGTACATGTACGGAGTCTGTGTGTAACTTCTTGGTTCCTTAAGACAGACTGGTAAGTAAACAGGACCCAGTGACCTCACTGGCAGGAAGGCCATGTCTGATCATCAAAGGCTCCTCTGCCCAGCCAGCTTGGCTCTGCAGGGGCAGGGGAACGACGGGTCAAACAGGCCAGTGTAAAAACAATAGCCCCGTATATCCTTTACAGGACTGGTCAGCATCAAAGGCTGCCAAGACACTTACAGCCCCAACAAACCAGGAGAGCAGGCTTTATTTTTAACTGCTTCGGAAGTGAAATGTTCTGCTTCTATAAAGAGGGTTATTACTTTAGCATGAGCAGTGGGCAGGGTGGAATAATACCAGTTCATGTGTCAGCTTTGTTATTAATTTAACTCTTCTATAGGTACGATGTGTTGGCTCAGAGCAGGGATATTTGTTTGTTTTCTATGACCGCTCTTCCTTTCAGCCTCACCGAATATGTCCCGTTGTGTGTTTACAGTTGAACACAGAAAAGCTGCTGAAGATCCCCATCCTAAAGAAGCTTATTGCTCTTGAGGAAAAGGCCGGAAAGGATGTTACACTGGGAGCCCTGCCTGCTTCACCAGAGCCAGGTCCGCGCACGATTAGACCCACAAGACAAACTAGACAGAGGCCAAGACAGGATGCTGAGGGAGATTTCAGGCAGGAGAGAGCAGTGGACTCAGAACAGAAAGCCAGACAGCGTCCAGCTCGAGTGAGGAAAGAAAGCAGAGGAGATGCAGGTAAAGAGGGTGAAACCAATGAGAGAAGGAGGGGTAAAAGTGGGGGGAACTTTAGGGAGAAGGTCTCAGAGGAGGGTGGAAGTGAAGCTTTATCTCAACGTAAGCTTCCTGTGAGTGTGACCACAGTTTACCTCGGGGGAATCCCTGCTGGGCTGCGTGTCAGTGAGCTGAAAACGGCCCTCAGAGAGAGGGAGGCAACACCACTGAGGCTCACCTGGCAGGGAGCTCAGCACAGGGCCTTCCTAGACTACACTGACCCCCAGGCTGCTGAGCAGGCCCTAGAGGCTCTGCAGGGTCTCAGTCTGAACGGCAGCAGTCTGCAGGCTGAGCTGGCTAAGAGCCAGCGGGGAGGCAAGAGGTCCGGACAGGACAGGAACCGGAGACCAAGACCAACAGCTCCGAAATCCCAACCAGCACAGCCGGATAGTGAGAGTGCCGTCGATGTGGTGACTGAGCCATAAAAGTGGAGAAAAGTTATGTACCTTAAGAAAACTTTGGTTTGCTTTAAAGAATAAAAAAGAAATCTGGATTTAATACAAGTTCAGGTCAGTTACATGGACTTCAGACATGAAAAAATTAGATATTAAGGCTAATGAGCTCGAAAAAAATAATAAATATGCAGTTTCTGAATCCCAGCATCGTAACACATTTCACAAAGTATTTTTTTTATGATTTAACAATGATTAACCAAACACCTCTGTGCCTTGTTTTTTTCGACACACCTCCTGGTGGGTGTATCCCAGGAGCCCTTCAAAACCAAGGACTGTATCCACTGTCTTTAGTGAAAATACAAGGATTGAATCTATTTTATTTCTACAACCAGTGTTAGCTTCTTCTATAAGGTCATGTTTTTGTGTTTTTCTACTTTAACCATGGCCATGGGCAAAAGAGGGACCCATTAGTTAGGACGCTGATAGCGCCACCATGTGGTTATTTCTATTTTTCATTGGAAAATTTAGATTCCTGACCACTGGATGTTATCAGCAAAGTAAGAAATTCATGATCTTGTATTTCTAAATCTGTATAGGCCAAACCAACATTGACCACAGATTTTCCACCAATTCCCTACCATTCTTCACAACTCTATCAACTCTGATCTATCCAATTTGCCATAAACCTTGAACAGCACACAGCACTCCTGAGTCCTTTACATTGTGCACATTGCAGACACTAAAACATCTACATGTATTTCATTTCTAAATAACTAAGAGTTTTGTGTGCAGCCTCACTAGAGCTGTTCTTTTTTTATTGTATTTGCATACTGTACTTTTTAATTGGCTTGGGTTTTTTCCTGAAAATTTCAAAATAGATGCTGGGATTTTAAACATTTATATTTGTACCTCTTTTTAACAAAATACATTTATGCATTTTGTCTAGTTAGGTCAGTTTTCATTTCAAGTTAGCCTCACCGTTGAACAGATAGGATGCACTAACATGTCTGAATAGACTATTAGAGTGTAAATACAGTCTGTAAGAGATTACAATGTTCTCTACTAAAACTTTGAATTCAAAAATGACTTGCTTATTGTCTTTCTTTTTTCAAACTGAGCAGTATCTTTATTTGAGCATAAGTGTCAAACCACTGATCAAACATACACGCGTATATATAAGTCATTAATAGGTCAGCTTTCTAACTGTTACATCAGCAATTTAGGCAAACCCTAATGTTCTTCTTTTGTTACAAACTTTATTTATGCTGAAAACTAATGGCTGCCTTGATTTGAAAATACCTGCAGCAACAGTGGCTGCACAGGAGATTAACTGAAGCTGCAGTACCAAGAGTCCAATACACATACAAACCATACAAGCCACTCCACCCCTGTTACCTTCTCATTCCTATCACCATACAACTGTCCTTTTGGCTCACATGCACACAGCGTGTCTGTCTGCAAAGAGCTTTTTATGGACCTGTCATCCAGGCCTGGTGAGTGGAACAGCTGTGGAGCCCTATCTCTTTCTCCCTGAGCCCCTCCAGAGCACTAAACCTCGTCTAGTGTCATCAGTTTGTTAGTGTGCTATTCCACTGCTGTCCAGCCTGCTAACTACTCGACGGCACACCGATTTTACCGAGTTCAATCAGTGGTCATGTGAGATTTTACAGCTACACAAGGATTTAAACAGCTTGAATACGACATTGCATACAGATTTAAGTTTGCATCGTTTTTTGAATAATTAAATGTAGGAAATAGTAAAGTGCAGCCCATTGTGTTTTTGTACATTTAGAGCGCTGTGAGTCACTTTCAAAACCACAAATCTCCCTGAAAGAGAGGTACATTTAGAAAAAGTCTTAGTAAGACCCCTAGTTAAAATAGTTATTGACTACAACAAAGACAAAGTTAGAAACTAGTCTAATGTGCCTTTTCTAATAAAACTAGGAGTTCTGCAGTAATGCTATGTAGGTTTAAGAGACTTTTATTTACTTGACACCCATTGGTCACTGTAGGATGTTTATATTCCTAAAGCCTATTCTGTCAACATTTGTTTCTTATTCATCCCCAACCTATTCAGCCGACAGATCGTTGGGCATAAAAACTTTTAAATGAAACAACTGTGAATGCATCAGAGCAAAAGAAGTGCTGCGTGGTGTTAACCTTAAACCAAACATGATGAGATCCTTGCCTCTGATTTGTTACGCCCTCATTCCTTCGAACACACATTCTTGCTGTATAGATGCAATAATATGATTGACTTTTAAAACCTTTTATTGGAAATATATCATCAATTAAGCATTGTTTTGTGGAAGATAAAATGCCATCCATTTATTGCCAGTTAAAATGAGTGGCATGAACTGCCTTTCAGCTAAAAACAAACTCTGACCTCAGTCATGAACTCCAAAACACCACTGTGATATTCCTTGAACATGTTTCTGTGGCCCTATTGTCGCTCTGTAGCGGGGACATTATCTGCATGTTGTGACACCAAAGATTAATTGAACTAAATCCACATGAATTTAGATTAATCTCCCTTTTTAATTAGATTCTTTGACAACTTAAACGTATGTGAGAATCCTGGTCTGTCCTTTTAAATAATACAATGTATGAAGGAACAGATTGTTCTTAACCCCTCAAGTCATTTTTCATTCTTACTGATCGAATAAAGAAATCATCACCAGTTTTAAATCTACATAGATTTACATTTTTACTGGAATATTTATTTGCAACCAATCTTTACTTGTAAAGTTCCCATTAAATGTGTGTCTAGTCACTTCTACAAAAAGCGCAGGTCTAGGCCATGCTCTTTGTTTTATTATTTCTAGAGATGCAATGTTCCACAAATTCATTCATGGTTGTGTAATGAAATCGACTAATATTTTTTGTGGGTTTAGGCAGAAAAAGCCCAACAGATAAATTTTTATTCATTTTTTTTTAACAAATAATTTGTATTAAAGCCTCAACATTAGCCCTCATTGATGGAGCCTTGCTAATTTTCCTGACAATATACAAGTTTACAGTGCTGAAAGTACTGGTCTACATAGATGTAACACAAATGACATAACAGTGCTAACAATATATCCTCAATTCTCATTTAAAAACAAATAAAAAGCGCTCTGACAAATATTGCCAATAAAGCAAAAACCTTGGCCAATTCGCCTGAAAATTAAAATATAAAGCCCTACTGAATAAATAAAAGTTGCGCTTTTAGGCTTTCAAAAAGTGCCTTCATCGTTTGTACACAGTAAATATGGACATAAATATGCAATGTCCAAAAGAAAGTTCAAAATTCAACGCTGGTATGAAAGTCCAAAAAGGAAAACATGGGCCTCAGTCTAATTGTCAAAGGAAAAAAGTTCAAGTTCAGATGTTGAAAATTGACGTGGACATTTTTACAGGGGCCTACTTTAACACGAGGAATAAACAAAGTGTGAAGTGGTAGTGATCCGCTCTGCAGGACTTCGTACCATACAACAGCAGGAATTTATGCACCCAGTCTGTATCCCGCTGCTCGATGCTGATACCATGAAAATGTTTTATTATTTTATATTATTATTATTGATTTGACTCATGGTTGACCTGCCTCCGCGTTACTGTCGCTGTGTGAAACAGTACGTAAAAGTAGTACAGTGAGCTCTCTCCATGCAGCGCCGAGGCTATACTTTCTTTGTCTCAGTGGTTTTTTTACTTCAGGGTTTTTCTCATCTCAGTTTTGCTCTGCTTCGAGTCCGTGGCACCGTCCGCCGTTCTGCTGAGTGTCCGTTAAGGCATCACATGACGCAGGGCTTGATGTCCTGGTAGGAGACCTGCTGGTGGTGGTAGTAAGAGCTGCTGCTCGGTGTGTGCATCGCTGAGGATGTCATGGCATTAAACGAGAAGACGAACTCCTTCCGGTCACACATGCTGGGGGACTGGGAATGGTACCGAGGAATACCTGCCAGATAAGGTAAAAGTAAAACACAATTAAAATCTATTATGTCACACCAGGGAGGTAATCTGAGATTAGACTGAATCTCACCATAATGTTTAGACCTCTAAACAACAAAAAGGAAATATTTTACAAGGCCTTTATATTTTTAACTATATTTTACCTCCTAGATTATAACCTTTAATTTCTTTAATTTTGTTGATCATTAGTTATAAAACACTTGTTAACATGGCCTATAATAATACATTAATTAAAATTAAAATTAACAGTCTTACATCAGTGTCTTGAAAATGTTAAATTAAATGATCCTTAATATCCTTAATCCTTAATAAAAGGTCCTGCTTGGGTATTTTCTCACCTATTCTAATATTTGTAATTTTGCTCTAAAATGAACTTTTTCTGGAAAATGAATAATGATACTTGTCTAAAAATTCTGTGTTCAATTTGTAAAGGTTCTATAGAGCCATGCGTGTTTATTCCTCGTAGACCAGGAATCCATTTAGCAAGAACCATTTAGATAGTCAAAGTGGGGAGGCGGACTTGCAGGGCTAATTGACAGTGGCCCTCTTGCACGCCATTCCCGAAGGACTCAGGGCCTCGGGGCGAGGCAGGCTGCTCCTAACCGCGCTTGTTTTTCTTTGCCCGGAGATTGGCACAGCTCTAAACTGTCCCGCCAGACTTCAGCGCATTTTTTTTATTTCATTACATCTTCCAGAAACTGAAATTGTGCAAGTTTAAAACCTCTGTTATTTTGGTTTTATATCGGAGAACTATGTCATTTATAGGACTGACTAAGTGACGATTTATGCAGTTTTCTATTCCTTTTCTATTCCTTTCATGCCCTCGATTTGGACTTTGTATTGATACCTTTGTAAAGATACACAAAACCAAACAGCAATACAGTGAAATTATAACTAGTGAGTCCTAATGCAAGATTAATATATTGCCACGGCTTCCATTTGGCACAAAAGCACAAATCTTTGTACAATCAGTACTTCGCGGAGAAAATATTATTTAGAATTCAACTGTTTGCTTTTTGTATTAAGAACTCATTCTGAGTAATGTTTTTTCCTGTAATTTAAGTTATGTCTAAGCACTTCTATTAAGAATAGGTTCTACTTTTACGCACGATGGCACAATTTAAGGTGAATGGTGCCATTGATCTTACCTTGTAAATCTGTGGTGCTGTGCCCGTTCTGGTGCAGGTAAGGTTGCTCCAGTGAATGTGTAGGCAGACTCGGCTGCAGCGGGTTGGCCCCTGGATTACAAGGAGACAGAGGCTGCTGTTTTATATAGGAGGCCCCGTTATTTAGCGAGGCCGAAGGCGCGGGAGCCCATGCAGAGGCAGAGCTCGAGTAGACGGAATGAGGCTCCATGACCCCTCCGCTGGTGAGCAGAGGGGAGCCAGAATTGTCGTGGTGGGGATAATCACTCCCTGTGGAGCCTGTACAACTTCCCATGTAGGAATGTCCTCCGTTGGTCGATAAGTGAGACATGGTGTGTCCGGACAGACCCATCCCGTCCATATTACCAGCCAAGTGTCCGTTCATCATCCCGATCCCACTGTCCAGAGACAGGCTGTTGGGAGGACAGGACAGACCCCCGCCGCTCCCCTGGAAGTTATAGGACTCGGGAATGTGGTTGAATCCCAGGCCGTTCATCATGCTGTACATAGGTTTTAGCGCCTGACACTTGCGCCTGAAACCCCGGGGCCTCCTTCTGAAAGAGCCCTCCTCGAACATGAACTCACTAGCCGGGTCGATAGTCCAGTAGTGGCCCTTTCCTGGCCGGCCGAGGCCCTTAGGCAGCTTAATGAAGCACTCGTTGAGGGACAAGTTGTGACGCACGGAGTTCTTCCATCCCTGGTATGAGCCCCTGAAAAACGGGAAGCGGCTCTGGAGGAACTGGTAGATTTCACTGAGCGTCAGGCGCTTGGTTGGAGAGCTCTGGATAGCCATAACTATTAAAGCGATGTATGAATACGGAGGTTTCTCTGGTCTGCGGATCCCCGCGTTTGTCTTTTTAGTTTTCGTAGTGGAGGAGGCGGTTTCCATTACCGCAGTCTGTCCGTGCGGCTTTTCCGGAGCAGACATCGGGCTGCTCTGGGCAGGCTGCGCGGGGGGCTGCTGGACCTCTGCCGTCATTAGATTCAATTTAATCTTCGAGATTGCAAACAAAACTGTTGATTTCCAATTTTTTGAACTATAAACACTACAACCACGATACTAAATCAGAGGCATTAAAGAAAATAAAAATAAGAAAAGGCTGACTGAAACGAAACTTTACGCACAAGTAGGAGGCGAGGCTGTCTTCTTAGCAGACTTCTTCTCTCTGATAAAGTCCTGCAGCAGTCTGAAGCCACACCGCCCTGTACGCGGCGTCCGAAATAGGATAAGGAGCAGAACAGGAGCCGCTTTCCACTTCAGTTGGTGTGTTGTCGTGCGTCCGAGGAGCTCACTTTTTACTTATCTGTTGCCATCAGCGCATTGGAAGCTGGATGTCTTGGCCATCCTAATGTTGGGCCCCGCCCAGTTCCCTCCTACTCCAGTGGTGGGCTGTGAGCATGCACATCTGTGTGCATGCGTTCACTTTTCATGGAAATGTTTTCCCCTTTTTAACATTGAAATAGTGAATACATCTACAAAACAAACATTAATCGCTTTATTCCATATATACTGTAGTAAATACGAAATGTCAAGACTTAAGCCCAGAAATATTTAATGTTTCACCTTTAATATGTTATGTAGTATTTGGGGCCTTAAACTATTGAACATTTTTCTCCTAGTTGTTTTTCTTACAAAAAACATTATTTTCTTTTACTTCCTATTTTGAAGCCTAAATATTTAGTAGAGCTCACTCATAAACCAGATGGGTGAAAGAAAAACGATCTCGCCTTTTCTGGCCACAATACTGACGCATCAGCACGGCAAATATACCTCTATTCTTATTAAATGTATGACATAATTGTACATTTCCTAATGTGAAATGCATATAGCAGAGAACGTGCCCCTCATATTCAAAGCCTTCGTCCTGATTTCTGCAGATAGACATGAACATGGGCAGGATGTTTATACAGCAGAATGTAAACATTTTCGCTGGCCTTCTTTAAATAAAAAATCAAGTTAAGCTCCGTTAGATCAGCTAATGCTCAATCTGATGTGCCTGCCCGCACTGTCTTGTCTAGATGCTGGACGTTTTTGCGCATGGATATTGTTTGTATGATGAAGTCATAATATTTACGCAGAGACGCAGGAGAAGTGTGGTGGAAAGTCTGCCGAACTGTGAGTGCACAAGCTGGACGAGGACTGGAGATCGACTCCTACGGACAGATTTACATCGAAGGATCCAGGGATGAAGGTAAAGTGGATTTAAAACTTTTCAATCACAATATCACAGGCAGAACTGTGGTCGGTGTAATAAAGAGCTTCCATGGAAAACCTGGATTTTTTTAATTTGTTTGGTTCAACATGATATATTATATGAAATTTAGAGAACCGAAGCCAAGATGCTGCCTTAATGTCTCCGGTTTGGTTTAAACGTAATTCACCCAGAAGAAGACGCGCTCGAGTTTGTGTATCTGTTTGTGTTTCCATCGTATAAAACCAAACCCAAACCCACTGGTTTTACTGCCTTTAAAAAAGCTGTGAGCAAACGCTACTGAAATACGATCAGTCCATAACCTAAAATTGTTGACAGTAGTTTGCTTATTGTTCCCTGGAGAGGTCGATAGCTGCAGCCGACAGCCTATTGCCTCTGCGTGGATTCAGTTAGTTTGTGCTTCTGATCCCTGCCGGCGTTACCGTGTCTATTAGATGCTCGTGGGGACTGAGAGGTTTTGGCAGAATGGAAATAAAAAGGTGGATGAACATTTTTTCAATCTCTATCCTTTGCGTAAACCAGCAACTGTTGGGAGACTCTTGCCTGTGCGTAAATGTCACTTCAAGCTCCAGTTTTATTATTTTTGTCCGTAGAACAATTGGACAGTGTATTTATAAATATTATACAATAAAGCTTTTGAAGGAAATTCTGAAAAAAATATTAAATATTAAATGGTAAATTACCGGAACTGTTAAATCCCAAAACACGCGCCACTGCCTTCTCATGTGGAACTCTGCCACAAGGAAAAATACAAATAAACGATTTGGGAACATTTTCATTGTCAAACTAAAAGTGACTGACGTGCCACTGTTAGTTTGTGCTGTTGAAGAGGGGATTTAAACCGGTGTATAAATGAATGCAAGTATTGTTTTAACCGGTGCCTGCTCGGCCACTGCCTGCAGTGAGGGCCACACATTTATCAGCGCAGCGGACCACCCAGCGCGCTCCAGAGGCAGGCGCGCTCCCGTTCCCTCTCTGCCCACTGCATTTAATTACCGCTGATGACTTCATACCATTAGGACTGTTGTTTCTCTCTCATACGCTCCTTCACACGATTTCATGTTATTCTTTCTTTGTTAAATGTATATAGGGCAAACCATTTTTCATTTTTTCAAAAGTGTGCATGTCCATTTAAGGTACACGCTTCAACATTTATGCAATGATGCTGATGCGCAACTCCACTGCGACCTTTTTTCACCAGTACTTAGGCCTAAAAGGCTCAAAAATATAGTATTTGTATATACGAAAATACTACTGATGTCCGTGTTAAATATAGTAGTGATAAAACTGTAAGTAATCCAACATAAAATGTCTAATTTAATACGTGCTGTAGAACAATAATAATAATTCTCTACATCTGAATGCATCCAAAATATACAGGTATTTTATTCATGGAGAGGAAGTAGTTGGCATAACAGCGTCGGTGGCGGATTATGTTCATTACTGGGGTTCTAGTCTCGAGGTCAGAGCTTCGCTGTTGCTCCATCGCAGACGCAGTCATGCACTTTTCCATGACGTCCCATCATGAAATATTTGACAGGGCTGCATCCTCAGGAATGCTCGACCACTTAGGTGGAGGTACACCGCAGAGAGCGCAGCCCTGACAGCCTTTCCGGACTGTCTTACCGTTATTTAGTGTCCCCAAACCGGACTTGGACCCCTGTAAAAACCACGCTGCTCAAAAGTTATGCAGAACTGTTCAATGAATAGTTTCTTGTAGGTTCAATGCTCTTACGTTGGTTAGGTTGAACAACCATCATGAGGCCAAACACTGTAATTGGGGCCTTTTCCAACTCTTTTTTTTCAGGAGAAATATTCAGCAGACAGATTTCACTCACTCTTTTTAGGATTAGTTTAAAAATAATCGCACAACAAAATCTCGATATCAGACGATTTTCACACACAAGGCTGAATTCCTACATCATCAGTTGAACAAACCACTACATGTTAACTTGAAAATGATTACTAATTCATTTAAGGCTTCATATTATTGATCATAGGCCTACCTAAACAGCAGTCAGAAGGATTTAGTTTGGTCCCCGAAACAGATCAAACTGTTAATCCGAAGTGGTTCAAATAAACGATTCAGATGTACATTAGAAATTCTGTCTTTTAAATATTATTATTAACTTTTAGAAATAATCCAGTATCTATGCTGGGTGATGAGAGAGAGACGCGGGGGGTCACCGAGAGGCCGCAGGGACTTTGTTTGTACCACAGAGCGACAGAGTGATCGATCAGCTGGCTCGAGTTCATCCGCCTTGAACTTGAGTTAGGTTTTGAAATAACACTCAGGACTGCATTTGAGCAACCAGCTTTCCCCCCAACTTTGACTTCTTCATAGGTAGTCTTACCTTAAGCAAACCCTTTATCTGAAAGGGATATATAACGATAAAGTGATCATTAGAAACAAGCTAACATTTTAAATATAGGCCTATTATAAGGCCTAACTAAAAACAAAAATATATATTAGGCTATATATAAATATCCCTTACGTGTTTGAAAATGTATATAAATGAACACATATGCCTTTAGCCAACATAAAGCGGCTTTATACAAATTAAACAAATCTATAGGCTGTTAGTGAGAGGGCCCGAGTGGTTTGGAGTATTAATACAGAACATTTGGGTTTTGATTACATTTTCAGGTTTTTAGATTTTGGTTATTTAATCTTATTTTGTCGTAGGCTATAAGTGCGAAGAAAAAGCATGTAAATTCTGACATCTTTAGACGCACAAACAAAAGTGGTGAGCTTGTTTTTACGCGGAAGATACCAACGTAAAATAGCCTACAATAAAATATTTTTCGTTCGTTTATAAAATAATATTAATAATACATAAGCTATTTGTTCATACATTTTCTTTATTGGTGCTCTGAAATAATTACGTTATTTAGCCTATAATGTATTATTTTAATATTGTTGTTTTTTTTGTTTTTTTTTACACATTTCCAAAACAACATTGTAGGATGAAACTATGAATATGACATTTTTCTGAAGACATATTTAAAGTGTACACCCTTTAGACTGTCGCTCAGATTAGTGTTCAGAAGGATTGTTATTGTTTCTTCAGCTCTTTGTCTCCTCGGTGACGCCTGTAGTTCACACAGCAGGTTTGTCGCTTTAATTGAAAACAGTGTAAAGTGGAGGTGGGTACCCCCTCATCACTTTCCCCACGCTGTAGGTGGCCGTGTATATTTTCCTTTAAGTGCTGTTTATGTGAACGAGAAAGGACGGGATTGCTAGCAGACCGCTGATTGGGCACCGCCCTCTCATAGGCTAATCAGCTGCAGAACGCGCGCGCTGGATCACTTTTTAATTTTCTTGGCAAGATACCTGTGCGAGTCCCCTGGTACAGCAAACCCCTACTGAATAGGATGAACGATCAAACATTTGTGTTAATACGTTTCACACATATTGCACAGTGATGGCAGTCCTCACTCACTCACTGTTGAAATGTATAAATAGTTTCAGAGGCTGCAGGTGTGATACTGATAATGTTTGTAAGGCGTCTAATAAACTGCTCGTGGACACGTCTTGTTTAGCGCAGTCATCTTCGGCACGTTAAAAAGAAATAACAAAAAGATAATTATGTTAGTCTACTTACATCTACAAAAGAAAGCATCTAAAAAACTAAATACAGAAAAAAACGTTTTGTTTATTCTTATTTTTTATTCTATAAATATACAGCAAAGTCAATTAGCCACCGTGTGTATTCTATGATAATCCTTTCATATGCAGTAAATACTTTAACAGAGACAATATTGAAACAACATCAGTGTAAAAAATAGTTTACTGTACTGTTGGTATTTTGATAGAATGCACATGTTACATATATGCACACCTGTCTGCCTCCTCTGCACACCACAAAATGAAGAATTGAAGATATCATGTGTAAATGTTAGTCACTGATGATGTCTGGATCTTGTCTTTAGTGCTACTGTATTTATGTTTTCACATCATAAAAATATATTTAAATATCGTGTGAGATAAACTGAGAAGTACATTAATAATTTAAATAATAAAGAATTTAATAAATTATGACATTGAACTCAGAGCGTAAGTCTTGCTTTGTCTTGCATCATAAAGCATTCAACATGAGGCATTCAATAAACAAAGGTTGTTTATTCATTCATTTATTTATTGTAAAAACAATCACTGCTCTGCAGATAAGGAGAGAGTTGGGACCTCTTCTTCCCTGAGCAGTCCCTGGTGTGTCTTTCTGTCAAACCTAAGATAGACAAGTCTCCTTGTCAGATTCAGCTTTGGTTCAGTATCTTGCATGTTAAGGCAGATTCTTGTTCTCTTTTCATAACCATCTCCTGATGACAGCTGTAACAATCCTTTACTCTCAAACAATGAAAAAAGAATGAAATCATATATATAAAATTTCCTCTGGTTTATTTTATGATCATAGGCAGCAGCCCATAATTTGACATGAAGGACAGCAGTGGGGAGGATTTGGCAGCTCCAGAGGTTTAACAAATACCAAACTGTCCAAATGTGGTTAGCACTATAAGGGGAAAGGTTTCATGATTTAAATACCTGTTAAAACAAATAATTTTTTTAACAAGTCGGCAAACTTCTGTGTAAAACATGAGAAAAGGCCAATTCCAAGAAATAGAAAACATGTTTAATTAAAGTATAGTGTACATCAAAGTTACAATTTATGGTTAAAGCATGAAGGATAAATGTACTTCATGTGTTTAAGTTGTTTAAATGTCCCTTTTTATTCAAACTGCAAAATTCTAAAATGACAAATGTATTCACTTTTATGTGACTATTTTCAGGTTTCACATTGAAATGGCTGCGTTTCAATTTGTAGAATTGTATTTGTATTTTTTTTTGCATAAATAAACAATATAAAGGAAAAAACAATATATCCGACTTGTCAGGGATAGAATGATCATCTCCAATGATGTTCCTGGTGTTTAATTATGTAAGTTAATTCAAATGATTGACACACATTCATTACAGCTTAATATGGAATGAACCAACTTTTGTCAACCATTTCAAGTTTAGGTTTCTCAGTAATCCATTGTTCATTTTGTGTGTTTTTAAGTATGGATCACTGAGGGATGTCTGCAATATTTATAGGTTTTAACTCAAGGCCATAGAAAAAGTTTCATAAGACTTAGTTTAAGTAGGAAACTCTTTGATTGTTGAATAGTCTGAGTGATGTTTAAAGAGTAATTTAGGACAGGATTTCTACAATTTATTTTTCCCAAGCTAGTACATTTCAGAATGAAACAAATTAATAAAACAAATCCTGTTCTTTAAAAACATTTCAGTCATTATTTCATTCAGGACTCTAGTTTTTCGTTTAGTGCATGTTGATTAAGGATCACCTGATACTATGAGAAGGCTGCGTTCACAAATATTAATAATTAATATGAAAAAAAAGAACATAATGCATTGCTTAACTTTAAATATCTGTTAAAAAAACTTTTCCTGCACCGCTTCTCTCTGCTATGTGTGGAATTCTATAGGAAGACTCAGTCTCAGAGTGGGGGCCTGTTTCATGTCCCACCGTGCACCCTGCACACCTCCTGGGCTCCCTCACAGTGTGTCTGATGCAGACAGAGACGTCAAGAACGAGCTGAAGCAGAAACCACAGAGAAGAACTCCAAAGAGAGAGGCAGGGCAGACTTGGGTCCGAGTCAGACTCAGACCCCTCTGCTGCAGGTTAGCTGCTTTCATAATGCTCTCATGACAGACTGATGCATGCACATGGGGCAACAGGGGTCTTATATGTACGTGTTTACATGCACATTTACAGAATATCTATCGTGTTTATGCACAGCCCACCAACTCGTTTTTTCTGTACTCTGAAGGGGGATTTTCCTGTGGCAAGCTGCTTCGGAAAAAGCAATTAAGAATTCCCAAACAGGACACCACAATGGGAGATATCGTTTGTGCAAAATGTTCTCCATGTCTCTTTACTTTGAGTCCGGGATGGGTTGGCTATTTTTAATCTGCGCACGCAAGAACCCACCTACAGACAAACCACAAATTGAATGGAGGGGAGTGGGGGTGAGCGGGGATGGTAATTGCCTATTGTGGAGCTCAAACTCCTCTGTTCTGCCATAAACAGATTTGGTAGTTCACAACTTGATACCCAGTTCTCCGGCCGGATTGAAATTACAGCGTGTCCTCGTTGTCTGTGGGAACTCAGAGCCAGGCAGCGGTTTAAATCAGTAAGGAATGCTCGGGGATGGTAACTGGATTGGGCTGTAATGCCAGGCTCTCCACAGCCTGAACATGAGGGTGGGAAAAAGGCCGAGAGCATTTCCTGAGTGGAGGGGGTCCCAGCCAAGCATCACACGCGTGGGCATTATATGACAGTGATCCTGCCAGGCTTCAGCTTCTATGATCCAGAGTGGAGAAGAAGAGTACAGCTGTGGGGGAGGAAGTGTGGAGGGTGCAGAGGGCAGTACCAGGGAGAGGAAGAAACACTGCAGCTGTAATAATGCAACCTGTGGAGGAAAGGCTAATGAAGGGTGAAGAGAAAAAGGGGGACATAATTAAAAGTGGTGTAATTCAAAGCCAGTGTCTGCATCACAGATGCATGTAGAAATCATCTACTGCTTCCTTCTACATTAGATGTCTTCTAATGCTCCTTTGCATATAGCTTTAGAGTCCGGCTGATTTGATGAAAAAAAACATAAATGGAAAAAATCCTTATAAAATCTAGCTAATGAAGCTCTGGTTGGAAATGTATGTGGGAAATAACATTTCAAACCCAAATACTAATCCTGTATTTAAGAAAGATAGCCTTGTTGAGATTGCCTTTCAAGTGAGACCTGTGTACAAAACCATGAACATATATATCGTTTTAAACACCAACTCACAGACAATATACAGATGTTAATTATGAATGTTCTTTTTCTGCTTCTCCTCGTCTCAGTGTGAACAGGCGAAGAAGCTGATGACGTAGTAAGGACTGTTTAAAAGTCAGCAGAGAGCAAAGGTAAAAAGGCAGTTTTTGTATTACAGCACTATGAATAACAAAAAACAATTTTGCTCCCTCCAGCTAATTAAAGGAAGACTATCCCATCCCATCATTTAAAAGCTTTAAAATACAACTCCTCCTTACGTTAGGTAAAGGCTGTTGATACAATACAAGGAACAGATTCAAATTCAGTTGGCCTCTGAAGTGTCTCTGATTGAAAAAGGAAATTAAAAGTTGTCCCGTACGTTAGTGTGTCAGTTTCACATCTAATGTCATGCAGAAGATGCTCCAAATGAAATCTTGAGCTAAAATCACATTGTGTGCAACATCAGCTTGAGCTTTATCCTGCACAGTATCTAATATGATTAAATCAATGTAAAGCTGTAGTCATTGACCCTCGTGTCATTTCTGAGCATTGAATTCTAAAGATCTTGTAGTAAATGGTGTCAGTCGTGTCCTGAAGAATAAAATTGCTGTAAAAATGATGATATTGTTTCACCTGTTCAGAACACAGCGTATACTCCCATTCATATTCAACCCTGATTGCTATAAACCATAATGTTAATGTTATTTCAGTGGATCAACACAGCAAGTCTTCTCATGAAGTAGACTCTTGTTCATGATCTAATGACTGTCTGAGTAATCATGTCTCATCATGTGTACACACAGATTAAACTACAGGGGAATGTAGCTGTGGTTACCACTATGCTGCCGGTGTTTAGCCTCATGTGTTCATGTATCAGTTCATCTGAGAATGTTGCTGACTAAATATCAGTGTGTGCAGACTGCTATACTGGCAGCCATACGTCGCTCCCTTTGGCCTGTGTAAATGTTGTGACGATCTCGGCAGGAATCTTCGCCTACGGTTGTCAAAGGGCTTTTAATTTCCACCTGCTACCGGCCTCTTTCCGTTCGGTCTGCTCTATAACAATGGTACAGGGAAAGCTGTGGAGTGCAGAGTGATTGATGTTGGGCTGTATTTGGCCCTCCTTCAGACTGGGGGCCTGACAGGAAGTGGCTAACCCTCCCTTCCACGCCAACTACCATGTAATAACGCAGGTCTAAGGAGGGCAAAGTGCTGATCGTGGCTTTCTTAGGCACCCAATCGACCCAAAAGACAAGTTGGCAGGCCCGAGCAAACAAGGTGTCATGACTTGTAAATCAATTGAACCCAATTTAATCCTCTCGACCATGCCGCCAACCACCACTCTTGTTGTGGGTAAAAAGAGCTCATCACATCTTTCTTGATATTAAAGAGCATTGGGCAGAGACAGTAATTCATCATCCCATTATTTTGTCCTTTTTCCTAACCGTGTTTCTCTGTCTCCTTCCTGCAGGCTGCAGTAGGCCCGTGTGCGGCTTTGGCCACAGGAAGCCGTGAATATTTGGGAGAATGGAAGATGTCTTATGGAGGAGACATACTGCCCCCCCCCCCCTCCCCCTCCCAGACCCCACCCACTCACCACCCCATCTGACACCTGACCCCTTCGTGTGTTTATATCAGAGCGTGGAAGTGAGAAATAGTGATGAGTCACTCTGACTGAGTGTTTACACTCCGGAGTCACGCAAGGAAGGAAATCAGCCACGGTCTGCTAAAAGTGGCGAGGTGAGAGAGAATAGCCGAGTCTTCCAGAGCTGCACTGATTTACCTCTCACTGAATTTATTTCACCTCATCTCAGCTGCAAAATACTTTTGACCAGCAGAAAATGTCAACATTCAGAGCGCTATTTCGAGGAATAGACAACGCTCACAGCAGCAAGGACAAAAACACGAGGCAGTTAAAGACGATAACCTAACTTACATCTGAGTGTGTCTGTTTGTACATATTGTGTATGTGTGTGAGTTTAGTCTGCTGCTGCCACACTGATTATTTTAAAAGAGAAAAAAACAGATTTTAAGAGCATCTTAAGTCCACATAAAAATATTAATAAAATAATCTGCGTTTAAGAATTGAACACACCACTGTCATAGAATGAAAGCTTTTATTGCCACATAATAATGTTTCTCGTCAGCCGGATGACTTATCACTGCATAACTTCACTTTGAATACTTTGGAGACCAGCAGCAATGATATGTACTTATGATGAGTGCTAAGCAGCATTGAGCATTTCTGCACCGTTCGAAAAGAGTTCAACAAAAACATTCAAAGTTTCCAACGTGTTCTTACTATCCCTGATATACTGCACATATCACGATTAAACTTGAATTTATGTTCATCCACAATTTACATTTCTAGTTCAGATTTTCTACAAAAGAAAGATGTCAAAAATATTATGAAGCCACTTCATGCCCTTACTTGATTTCATTCATTTCTTTTGTGTCTATCAGGTTATTTTCCAGTTTGCACAAATAAAAAATAACATTTATGTAATTATCCTTACGGTGTTTGACAAAGAGATTTCACAAAAAATACAAACACATACTTTTGTACAGTCGAAAATCACTAAAAAACTGTAATAGCTCAGATTTTATTCAGACGAGAAGTTGGTATCAAGAACTACGATGGAATAATAAAGAAGCGGCCATTTTGCTAAGGTCATACTCTTCTCTGTTACGCTCACAGCCGTCTGTGTGTTGTGTTGCATATAACTGACCGTCCTGTATGGCCTTAAAAATAAATAATATCATTGAGAATAAAATCAGTACATTATAAAGTGTGTTTCATATATTGGTGAATGCATGTTTTTACTGTGTCTCTAGTGTATAAATCACTCTCCGATTGTATTTTCAGTGTACTGTAAGGTGTGTTTACTGTGGTGACGACCAGTGTTTGAATTTCAGTTTCACTGTTGTCCGCCACTCTGAGCGACTTTAGATGTGATATTGCACAACAATTGTTTTCAAGAGACAGCTGTAGTTGAGACTGACACTTTATTTCTTTACATCATTACACTGCCAAAGTACCTTCATTTCTGAACAGCGCCTGTATATCCTGTTACACACCCCCACACACACCGCCACAATGAGAGAGTCAGCACAGCTCTTATTTTGGCTGATCTCTCCTGAATTGTAAGTCCTGTCAGGGGCTTTGATTGATAGTTGTGTTTATCACCATATTATTAAGTAATCAGGCTCACCACAGCTGGGCCTGAAAGCTCCTTAATTCCAGCTAAAGCTCACGGCTTCATGCTAATTAAAGGTTTTACCCAACGTGTTTATTTTTGTGAATTTTTAAAATATAGTTGTCTGTGTTTCTATGAGAGTGCGCTGATTATTGCATCTTCTCTGCAATATTCAGAGATGTTTCTTAAAGAGAGAGATCATGATTACTCACATGGACAGACGAGAGAAAATCGACTTGGAGTAAGTGCATGTAGATTGTAAAAATCCAGTTTTCAACCCCGAATACGCTGTTTCAGCTTACTGTAAAACCTGCAAAATGACAAATTAAGTGTGCACAGCAAAGTATTGCATATATAACATGAGATGGTCAATCAATCTGTGTTGTGTGTATGGGCACAGGTTTTGTTCTTGCTCTGTTAATAGAGCCTGCGGCAGGCTGCAGTTTGTGTATCACTCAGGTAAACAGAGTCATGGCAAAGTGGACATGCTGCCAAGTGTGTCCTGACTGAAGACAGAGAGCTCTGTGGCACTGTACAGCCACTCCTGAGCTATACTGTATGGGTTAATGTGATGAATGGCTATGTGGTAATGGGCCATGTATTAGAGTGAAATAGCTCTTCTAAAAGCCCGATCTTGAGCTGTTGCTTTGGGCGATTTGATTCAGGAATCAGTCAGGTAGCAGATGTTTCATGTTGGATCAGTCAGCCCGCTCTCGCCTCAGAGGTGCTGCCATTGTGTGAGGAACTGTGTAAATGAGCTGACCGATCTTCAGACAAGGTGAACAAATGTTACTATATTTTTTTTTTCGCGACAATATATGATAACTTAAGAAAATGATTAGCTTTCTTTTAGCCTACAGCAGCGTGTGTGTTCCTGTATTTATCAGTGAATTGCAAATGTCTACACTTGGTAGAAATGATTGTAAACGAGCCATATTTCTAGTAAAACGTGTGCCTGAATGTTTGTAATGTAATATGTGGTTGTTTTGTGTAAGAATGAGTCCTTCATTGCTCTCACTATCGTACCCTGTTCTTTCTTTGTTGTGTGTTTTTTATTCTGTTTATTTTCTTTTATGAAGTACCTTTAAAATAAAAAGTTACCTTATTCATGATGTATTACACCTTTTGTGAGTCAGAACTTTCTTCTGTAGGACATAATGTTAGTGTTGTATTTGAATCATATTTATGTTTCACTTGTATTACAGTAATAATACTTTGACTTTAAACTAGATTAAATTAGTGTAGGTGTCTGTTTGTATGTTTCTGTTACTATTAGAGCGCTGCTGTTTTTTCTGAGATTGTCTGAAAACGTGTTTTTCTATTTCAGCGTGCAAATGGAAAGTTTTTGTTGAATTGTTTCTTTTCTCCAAAGGCAAGACTTTAAATATTCAGTAGCAGCATCTAAAGTGAATAGTTTCTTTCAGTATTAAATTAGCATTAAGGTTAATCCATCAGATGAAAAATAAACCCAAAGCAGTAAAGAATTTCATAAAATGACTCTTTTTCAAGTAAAGAAATCATCTTGCGTGTGACTACTCAATTGGAGACCAATTTGTCCTCACAGTCTCCCTCTTTTTCCAAAGTCAAGTGCAGATCCACTTGAAGACCTGATGATGAATTCCCTGTTTTTCTGTGGTGCCGCAAAGACTCATCTAATAAACACAGTGAGGATGAATCCTGCTGTTGGTGGTCTTCTTGTTTACTTCCATGTTATACCATTTCTCCAACAACTAAAGGGTGATAGATCACTGTTCATGTTGCCTATATATCTAAGTATGATTCACTATCAGTAATGACCTCAGTCTGATCTATGAAGGCCTTCAATGCTGGCTCGCAATCCGTCTGACCTGGGATCTATGCCTTTAAATGTATCAGTTTTTCTGATGTGAACCAGAGGAGCATAAGCATGCTGCATGCTTTAAAAAAGGAGAGCTGATCATGTGCTTATTTCTGTCTCTTACAGCAGGATCTGCACATTTTATTGGTTTGAACCACATAGATGGAAAGAAATTAAAACTGAATTAATGCAGCAGCAACTCAGACTACGGGTCTTTTTGGTAAGTGTATGATTGATTTAAGAATATTTTCACCATCATTTCTGCCTTCAGTATTTAGTGACACACTCTCTGGATGTGAACTCTCAGTGGACAATAATTAATGTGTGGATAACTTGAGCCAATGATACTCCTTTTCTCTGTGTCCAAAGAGGCTTATCACAGGTGTCGGTAAGGACAGACAGACAGGCACATGGTTCCACTTTGACGTCTGCTAATTCCAGGGAATCAATCCTAAATGACACCTATGGGATACACAGAGTGGATTTCCCTCTGATGCAGATTGGTGGTGGTTTGCAGATGAAAGACAGTAAAATAAATAAAGCTGTGGTGAGCAGGCAGAGCTCTTCTGTCTGCACTGTACGACCATAACGGGATACACACTGACAAGACAGGAGAAGGGGAGGCCTGCTCCTGTTTTCAACACTGTTGGCATGGAAACGCTGATGAACTACTGCGTCCTGATGATCTGTAAGGACTTAGTTGTATAAAATATTCCTTTTTTTTTGTCTCAAAGGGGGTAAAAGAGTTACCTCACAAGAGGAATAAAGAGATTAGCAGAAAGCTGGTCTTTGTCAGCAGCTCTGCTCCCCGGCCCGCTGCAGCTGATACAGTTTTAATCCTCAAACACTTGTTACCTTAAATTCAGCAGTATCAAATGACTTTTTAACCTCCTCCAATCAATCTTTTCATCAGCTGCGGTGTCTGCAGGCAGCCTGCAGTAAGAATAGTAATGGTAAGACTATACAGGCTTGTCTCATCTTGGCTGAGAACATGCATGATACTCCTACAAGTTACACTGACCTCCTCCTAATCATCGCTGTGCAAGTGAAACTTCAGCTTTGTGTTGTGCAACACCTCAAGTGCGCTGGATAGATCCTTAAATGTTCTTTAAGAGGATGAGTTTGACACAGACGTCAAATACAAACACAATAAGCAAATCTTCTGCTGAAGTTTGAGTTGAAGACATGTATGAAGTAGCAGCATTCTGTGACATCACAAGTTTGGATACCGAGTCATGATCCAAATATATACAACTAACACAAGTGTTGTGTAAAAACCTGAGGCCTCCATGTACACTCAAACATTTGGAATTCTGTGTCCTGCAGTGAGAAGACAAATAAATGCAATTTCTTTAATTCAATCAGGAAAACAGAGAATGTTGAATTTATTGAAATTCCTTGTTGAGGAAATGACCAGACAAAATATTAATGGAGTTCCAATATTTCAAGCACAATGTGTTTAGATGTCTCCTAACATTACTTGATGGGATCTTTACAATAAAACGCGTCACTTCTGTCATTTAAAGGTGAAAGCAGATTTAACAGTTGTCCCACTAATTGGCTCCCATCCATTATTG
Source organism: Labrus mixtus (assembly GCF_963584025.1). Lineage (NCBI taxonomy): Eukaryota > Metazoa > Chordata > Actinopteri > Labriformes > Labridae > Labrus > Labrus mixtus. Next base: position 26,398,185 of record NC_083612.1, on the reverse strand, counting down.
CCTGATAAGAGGCGCAGAATCTCACATAAAGAAGGAGCGTTATCAAGGTTTTGTCACTGGTGCCACTGAGGTGATTTATTCAGATTCTGGTCGACTCCCGTCTGATGCACTTCAACAAATCACAGCCTGAGGTCTGGCTAACCCTGCAACACACTCATCTCTGTCTCCCTCTGTTACCCCCACACATGCAGCTCACTTTGACTATGTGCATGTAGCACCCAGGGGCCATTTTCAAAGCCACACTGTCATCAAGAGTCCCTCCAACTTAGTAAGAAAGGGGTGAAATTTGAATCATACTGTGGACGAATGATTTTAAATAATCCTGTGAAATAATATTAATTTGCAGACAGGCTTTGCTCAAACTTTTATATCCACACACTTAGAATATTTAAAGTGAGTTATTACCCTTCTCATTCAGCCAAAACTATAGTTTAAATAAACAACTAATATGTGTTTGCAGAGGGGAGCTGTGAGTTTGTGTAATGATTAAGAGGTCTCTGACCACCAGCAGTGCGCTGTGACCCGGGGGCTCAGGGTGATAAGACCTCCATAATTCTACTTTATCCCTCTGCTCATTATCAACCTCAATCACAGATCTGGGCCGAGCCCTCGGGCTGCAGCAGGACAGACTGCTCTGCACCTTCACACAGTCCTCTGCAGCCAGAAGATTACTGAGGAGACACACAGGCTCAGTGTCCCTGCTCCCAAACACTTCAGCTCTACAAAACAGTCAACCCTGCCTCCCACAGAATAAAGCTGCAAACTGCAAAAGAGGAAGATTACATGAAGAAAAAGATTATTAAGATTAATGATTCTTTTTTTTATCAATCATATTTGCATTGTTTTTATTATGTATATTCAACCTTTATTTTGAAGTATTTCATTCATATCTTAAAGGCATGCAAATCCTCTAATAAGCTCAGTCTTCATTTATTTCTTAATGGAGACAGGTTGAATTATTCCAGAGCTCCAGGTCTGGCCTGAGGTCTGACCAAAGTGGGCTCCTGAGGCTGTCAGGTTGTCAGCCAGGCTCCAGCTCTCCTCAAAGTTGGCTTTTTTTGGAGGGAAACTTACAGCAGCCAGTAGCAGAGGCCTAAGTGATGTGTTAATACATGAAAATGAAAGCTTTCTTTTAACCTCAGGCTGTTATTCCTGGCCAACGGTATCTGCCGCACAGCCACAAATATTTCATCACGTTCTTTGAGCGGCAAAACACGGGACTGTTTTTATTTGTTTAACTTTCATGTGCATGTAAGAGGTTTTTATATGAAGTGAACCACTGTACCATCGGAGGTGAATGATTGATTTCTCTTCAACAAAAAAATCTTAATACAGCACCCCTTAACAATTAAATCTTATTATGCACTGGTGTTTTTGTGTTCTTCGACCTGTATACTGGTTCTCTCTATTCAGCGTTTCCAAACCATTTTACCCTGGAGCCCCCCTTCTGGTATCTAAAAAACAATGAGACCCCCCTGACCCTCACGAAAAAAAGTGCAACATTGCTGTCAAGAATTAACATCACTTTTAATTGTTCTCACTGATGAAATGCCTACACGCATGCTCGTACCAAAAGACCTCTGTGTAATATCCAGTGTGTCATGATTTCAGCTGATATGTAAAAAAGAGATATATGGTCACAACCTGGGGGGCCTATACCCCAGGTTGGGAACCAATGCTCTGAATGATTTGTTATTGTCTGCTAGATTTTTAGCTTTTTTTTAAAATAAGTAAAAATTCAGACTCATTCATTTCTCTGGAGTAGTTCTTCCTTTAGCCGTCCAGCTGTTTGTTTATGTTTTTATGTTAATGTTTGTGTGCCAGAGTGTTTCTGACCACATGCATTTGTGTGTGCCCTCGTGTTTTATGTGTGCTGTGAGGGGAACGATGATGGACATGACAAAAACAAATTTGTTCTTAATGATGCAAACATTAATGAATCTGAAGTGACACAATGTTGTGAAAACCCTATTTTATGTAATATGCCAACTATAGATTTCCATTTGGCATAGAAAGAATACTGTAATGTCAAATGTGGTTTAACTTCTAAGAATTCAAAATTCATTGCATTTAACGAGTTTGGAAATGAGTTTGGAGACGATGTTCAGAAGTGCTACCTTAAATCTACTGATGTGTAATTTGACATGTTGTTGAGTAACATTAACATAAAAACCATAAAAATGGTCATTTAAGATATTGCAAGAGCTTAAGATCAATTTATATTTGTTGCATTAATTTTTTAATTAGTCAATTTAACTAATTTAATTAGCCACACATTTGGAGTTTTTCCCACATTAATAAGAAAAACAGTGTATTCATGGATTTTTCAGAAAAAAAGTATAATGAATAGACTAACTGTTAAACTGTTTGTATTATTATTGTAGAAACCGTTTGTGAGTGTGGGTCTATCTGTCGGATGGAGATGTGTGTAACTGGAGGAGAAATACTAGAAAGAGTTTGGCAGACTTCAGGAAAGTTATGACTCTGGACAATATTCCTGCTTCAGGCCTGAAAATCAATAACCTAGAGCCCAGTGGTGAACGCACGCGAAGTGGACCCCACACAGCGGTGAGCTATTCCCCTGTCCACTCCCCCTCACACTCCTCCATCTTCCCTTCCTCCACAAAACGCCAGACAAATCTAAAACTGAGCTGTGAGTGTCCAGTTTTGGGGGAAAAACCCTCCATATCCCTCTCCCTGCTCTATTTTTGTTTTTTTCTTCTCTTCTCATTTACCGCTCTCTGGGTTGCAGTGAAGGATACTGGGAAATAGCTGTAAAATGATTCATCATCTGGCTGACCTTTACCACTGCATGCATTTTTGTGCCTGTGAGTGTAAGAGAGAGGAGCGAGGAGCAAGGGAGGGGGTGGGGGGGGGGGCGTGCAAATTTCTTGTTTTAATTTCTCAATTGGCTCTTAACCAGGGGTCAAAGATCGGCTTAGCACAACAGCTTTGACAAGATAAGCACCTGTTTCTCTGCTGTTGGAGGCCAGAGTTATCCTATTACCCTCAACATATAAACCTCTCAGTGGACCTGTATACACATGCGTAAATACTGACGTAAATATAGGAAAACACGAGCACTGCTCTCTGAGCACAACACTAACACTGTCAACACCTTCCACCCCCATGACTTCAGACACATCCAGCTTTACCTGGATACTAACTCCTCATCAAGAGCTTTGTTTGGATCTGCGTTTGATGCTTTGTATACCTCGTTAGTAAGAAATCTCTAATTGAACGTTTCAGGATGCTCATTACACTTCACAAGTCAGATGATGATGCTTTTTATAAAATAAAAGTGCTGGCACGGATACCTTTCCTTTGGTTTGGCATTGCTGTATTTTTAGACACTAAATAGGCATGAAGAAACCACCTTTCACTGCCACATTTTAGCACCCATAATTTAGCACACCCCTTGTTTACACTCCGTGGAGGCTGATCTTTTGTTGTCCTGCTGGTGAATGATGAGGGGATCGCACATTACGGAGAACAGAGAAGTACTTCAGTGTGTTTAAGTGTCTTTTCTACGTTTTCCCTCATAGTAAGGCACCAACAGCCTCATTAAGTTAATATTAATCAGATAGTGCCAGTTTCTGCATGTTGCCAAGACAAACACAGCTCCATAGTTACCTTCTAAAACATGCCAAATTTAGGCATAATGTGAAAACATTTATTTTTTTACTTTACAAATGCTTCCCCTATGGCCATGTACTTACATTTCTTACATCATGACCCCTGAGAAAGTATGTCTAGCCAAAGCATTTTTCATGGGTGATTCAAGCGGCAACCTCCGGTCTTGAAAAATGAAGCCAATGCGGAAGTGCAAAATCCTGCAGAACTACAATAACAGATTTATAAAAATAAAAAAAGTTCACATTCTGATGAATAGTGGTGCATTTTATCTTTAAATGTTATGTATAACCTTTGAATAATTGAGCAGTTTGCATTTAAAAAGGAATTTAATTCCTTATTGCAGGTATGTAACTTTACTGTCATGTTTGGATTTCTGTCTATCACATTAAAATGTTCAATTCAATCTCCTTGTTTTAATCAAATGAGTGTGAACTAGTCTCCCTCAGATGCTTTTTGTAGCCATACTAGATGTATCACAAAGCTTTGCTGTAGTTAAACTTCCTTTAATTTGTAGCGTACCCATCACTGGTTAAAACCCAACAGCCACAAGGCCAGGTGACAGTGTGGCTTTCGAATAAAGGAGTTTTCTTATGTTCTGTTTTTTTTCCCCTTTTCTTTTTCATTCTCTAATATTTTTTTCACACCTGCTGTGTCCTCCTGCAGAGCATGTGAACGAGTTGTTACTGATCCGTTGGTCACTGTGTGTGGTTCCTGGCCTGAGTGTGGGTGTGTGTATCTGACAGGCAGCACTGTTAATCCATACATGAGTACGGGGTCAAATTTCTCAGAAGTGTGTGTGTGTGTGTGTGTGTGTGTGTGTGTGAGTGAGTTCTTTTTGGTGCCATGGGAGTATCTACTGTTCGGACCGTTGTGTGTTCGCGTGCTTGTTACCATTCGTTGTTAATTAGGAATGGTGATGTGAGTATGTTGCAGGCTCGTATGATCAAACGCGGTGGATTGAATGTGAAACCGTACAGGGTCCAGAAGAAGCAGTCACGAAAGCTGTCTTTGCAACGTGTGTATGTGTGTCCGTATGTGTGTGTGTGTGTGTGTGTGTGTGTGTGTGTGTGTGTGTGTGTGTGTGTGTGTGTGTGTGTGTGTGTGTGTTTGTGAGCCTGCCTGGAATGCTGTGTAGATGCTGTGGCCTTTCACTAAGCCTGGGCTTTCTGCTGTATTAATCACCTTCAACAAGGTCTGATTTCTTGGCCTTGCGCATTGATTCTGAGGCCTTGACTCTCTGCTCCCTACTCGAACGTGACCATCCAGTCAGCATGATTTCCCACAGCGTGCGGGCTTTTAGATGCGTGTGAATGCATGAGAAGGAAACTAGAGAGATTTGACATGTGTATGGTTATTAGAGGAGAGGAGGAGGAAGGGCTGGTTACATGCATCTGTGTGCTGCAGCCAAAACTGGCAGACCTGATAAGAGGGGTCGGTCCAAATGAATGGGGGTCACTGCTGGAGTGGTGTAGCAGAAATCCAGTGCGGGCTGGAGAGGCAGTAAGGCGACAGGGGTCACAGAGGTCACACAGTCACACAGACTGGGTGTGTAGCAGTACATTGTTCTGAGGTAGCTCGGTAGTATGAATGACCGTGTGTCAGATGAAAACACTTTCTCACAATTGTCTGTAAGAATGTGCGTGCTCATGACTTTTCAGCCTCTGAACACCACAGTGTAACTTCTCTGTCTTAGATATAGCCACGGACTGACATGGATATGTTGTTGAATTTACAAAGACATGCCATGTAACAACTAGCAGAGTGTTGTTTGATTCCACATAATGTACATTTTCCAGTAAAAACTGAGTGCTGGAGACGGCTGATATCAGTTTGCATTACAGCAGCCAAACAAAAAGTGATTCTTCCCAAATGCTCTTCACACAGAGAGATGATCTTCAGGAGTTTTTTTTTCCAGCAGTTTGAAAGTGTGAAAGCAGTAAATGTCTATAAACAGTGGATTGTGTAGAACTCCCATTGTTGGGGTGGGGGGGATGAAACCCCCAGAAAACTAAAAGAAGAGTGGCAGGAAATCGAAATGGTTTGCAAGTTCTGGTTGTTTTGGCCTTTCACTGCATTTATCACACTCAACGAGGTCTGATTTCTTGACCTCACGCGTTGATTCTGGGGGCTTGACTCTGCGAACGGTAACAAGCACGCAATAAAGGATTCACTTTTGAACAACAGAAGGAGATGTGTTGTCTATCATTATTAATACTTGAACCAGATATTGGCATATATGTGTGGTGATAAATGCAGAGCGAACATAAACATTCATTTCAAATTCATCAGCACTTGAAACATAAACCTACAAAGAGTTTAAAAAACTGTGAAAATGATAGTTCTTTATTCTCTACGTATATCTAAAATCAATCTACCTAAGAGTATCATTGGGTTTCCTAATATCATCAAATGTACTTTTATTTCAGTATAGTGTGTACAACTATTTGAATTCCTTCTCTGTTGCTCTTTCAGTGGTTTCTCGTGTTCTTCCAATGAATGGGTCTTCTGGAGAACATTTTCTGAAAAGGGGTTTTTAGTATATATTTGTTTAGATTTATGCTGCACGGAGTCTAAAGGCCGTTGTGATTTTGGGCTCAGACATAAAAGTGTGTTAAGTGAACCATCACACCAATACTGTGACTTCTTCAGTGGGTGGATGATCCAGGATGTGGCACTTATTAACTCTGACAAATGTTTTTGTTCATATCCCTCCTCATTAGATGATATGAAGAGTGCTTGCTCAAACAGGGTAGCTTATTTTTTTTACACCATCAACTTCCACGACTGAAAGCATCGTACATCAAATACTGTGATAGAAACTTTGAAACAGCATCTTAGTGGGGTAGAGCACTTTGGCGTTGGGCTTTTAAGAACTCTCAGCATCACACATTATGAGCTGCAGCTGTTTTCTACCGAAGTGAAATCTTGTGAGAGACTTTGTTAGTTTAAACTTTGACTTCTTTAAACCTTTCTATTAAGTCTGCTCTCTTTAGCAGCCCAAAATAAAAACAATGAAGTCAGATCCATTCAAGTAGCTTACATGGAACTTAAACCTGAGGAGAGTGGGCACAGGGCACGATGGGTACTGTGGAAATACTGTAAAACCAGATGCAATGCTATAATTCTCCAGATCAACAGATGTGTGTGTGTGTGTGTGTGTGTGTGTGTGTGTGTGTGTGTGTGTGTGTGTGTGTGTGTGTGTGTGTGTGTGTATGTGTGTGTATGTGTGTGTGTTATGTTGGCTCTTTGTTGGCAGTGGCGCTTAAATGACCTTGAGCTCCACTGTGTTAAGCTTGGTCTGTTTTACCAGTAAGCCCTGTCTCTCTAACAGAACCTCTGCTCAGGCGCTCTTGTTACTGGAGGGAATCTGTCAGTGTGACACAGCATTGGTTTGTCTTGGCGTCCACTCCGCATGCTATGGGATACAGATGGTAACGGTCTGTGTGTGTTTCCCAATTAAAGCATTAATCCAAATCAACCCAAATGATCACACACGGTGAAACAACGATCAGGGAGGCCCTCTGAATCTTTTTCTTCTTTCTCCTTCCCACCCTGCTGCCTCTCTATCCTCCCTTCCTGTTCTTCTTTAAATGTCCATCTTTTCTCACCCTGTGGCCTCCTTAATTGTCTCCATCACCTCTTCAGTTCATCAGTGTATTCCAACTCGCCCCCCTCCCCTCGCCCCCCAGTGATTACTCACCCTGCATTCCTCCAGCATGCATCAAAGCAGCCAATGCTAAATGTGGAAAAAGTGAATGTGGAGAAAAGAAGGAAGACAATAGAGCAATGAGGCTCCGCTCTGTCGACCATTTCATTTTTCCACTATTTTCTAAGATTCAAACGTGTTTATTTTCCTCTCACTGCAGCAGCTCTGTTCTACCGTATGTTGCCGGCACAATGACAGATCGCAAGCTTCTTAACTAGAGCCTTACATTCAGACAGATAACACAACTTTTAAGGGCATTTGCAAACTGTCATGACAACGCCTGGGTGAAAACGTACACACACAAACACCAACCATCCATCCACCTACCCACCCAAACACTCTGAAGTGAACTCTCCCACATGTTAAGGTCCCAAACATCCTGCTGCAGCTTACACTAACTCATCATGTGTACAAACAAATGTCTCGCGCTTCGCAGAATAACATCCACCTGCGCAGGTCAGACAGTTCACGAGTCAATGGCCTTATATATTAATGTTTGCACAGCGAGCGCATGCACATTTATGAAATGGCCCTTATTGGAAACACTTTTGCTTTCTCACACACACAAACACAACTGCGCACGTGCGCACGCACACACACACGCACGCACGCACGCACGCACACACACACACACACACACGCACACACACACACACACACACGCACACACACACACACACATACACCGGCCAATGCAGCAGATACTCCCTCATGCACAAGCCAAGCAGGCTTAGCAATGGCCAGATCTATAGAACTTCTGAGTAAACAGTCAAAATATCTTCAGGCGTCGAGGGGATGAGCTCCATATGGAAAAGCTGATTCAAGATATTTGATGTGTCTTTCTGAGTGAGTGTGTGTGTGTGTGTGTGTCCTGCTCATGTGCAGCGGCAAGTCGCTGATGAAGACATCATTGTCCCTGTGCATGTGTGTGCCTTGCAGGGCGTCTGTCTATATGTGTGGGTTCCCCTGTCGTCCCAAAGCAAACACAGTTTACAGTAGCCTGCTGTCATAACACCCTGCCATTCCACAATGCAGGCCGCTGTTCATCCTAAACAGTCTGAGAGAGAAGAGAGATTAATTCAGATAACATTTCTTTAGGAGGGACAAACAGACGCAGCAGCAGAGCGGACAGAGACAAAGTAAGAGAATGGATGGAAAATGTAGAGATAAGATTTGAGTAAGATTCTGTGTGTAAAAAGCGTCTGTTTTTTGCATTGTGTGCAGGAGAAATGTTTCTGACCAGTGCAGATAGAAGACTAAGAAAAAGCATCAATACGCTCACTAATGTCATAAAGCGGTGATTGTGTGTCTGGATATACATGTGATGTGTTTGTGTTATCTTGCAAGTGCGTGTATATCATTATGTTACATACTGCATGTGTGTGTGTGTGTGTGTGTGTGTGTGTGTGTTTGTCAGTGGCATATCCTAACAGAATCATCAATTTATACCTTTTTTTTCTCAGAATAAAATGTAGAAAATGAATTCAAGAATTACAAAAACAAAAGAAAATGCTTTTTTATTTCGATTTTTTTTTCTTAGCCGTCAAATGCACATATTTGTGAATTGCTTTGATTTGTAGTAATGGTAGTTTTTAGTATAATGTATATATTGTGAGAACCGTAATGAACCTACATCTAAAACTAAAGAGTGATGTAGAATAAAGAATAAATTCACATGTGAATATGCGTGTGAACAAGAACACAAAAACAATCTGCAGCAAAGTTACACTAAATTGGTCTCTGATGCTAAATTTCATAATGTCCTTTGAGGCCGCTTTGCAATAACACGCAGTCTAAACAGTGAAAAGAGTGGAACACACACAGGCTTGTAGCTGGAGAGGTACAGTGTAAACATCAATGACATGATTTTATTTTCCTCATTTCCATTTCTCAGTAAAACTACTTTTCACACTCGCCGTGTTTCTCTCTCTCTCTATTTCAATTTCTCCTCTGTTTAACAACTAAGAGAAGGAAAACATAAAACAGCTTGGTATCCAATTTTCAATGTGAAACATTCTCAAATAAAATGCCTTAAACTACAGATAATATATTAGTTCATGCAGATAACCACAACATTTCTTTATGGAAATATAAACAGCTCTATTTTGGTCTTTAACAACTTGTTATTCTGTTTATGATTAGGTTCAAATTCTATAAAAAGGTACGAGAAACTTAAACATCTTGTTTCTGAGCACATTCAAAGTTAGGAACATCATGATTAGGAATGTGTTGCACTTTTTGTTTAGTCTGTCACAGAATATTTAATCACACACAACAGCTGCAGCTGCATAACTGAACTGTATAAAATCAAATAAAATATCAAGCCTAAAACAACCATGAAACTATACAAATGAGATCAAATCCAGTAACGGAATTCATTGGAGTCTTGAATTTACCCTTATTAATTTTAGATTAGAGAGGAGGAGATTTACCAGAAAAGGGCCAACGCTTACCCTCCTCCAAGCCTTTAATTCTCTGTTTCCCCATATCTGAAATTAGATGAGTGGAAATCAAAGAACAGTAAATAAAAAGGGGGATTTTCACGAGATTACTACACCAACTAAACCCACTGAAATTACAGAATAACTATAAAAAAAAAACACATCAGGCTCTTACATTACAAGATTATGACAATTCTGAGAATAACTTTTTTACATTTTTAATATTTTAAACATTTTTATATTAACTTTTTTTTTTTTACCATGTGCCTACATTTCAGTAATGCATGCATGTAGCAAAATGTTTGCTCACAGATATCGACCTCATATCTTTGAAACTGTGTGAGGTAGCTTGATGCTGTGGTCGCTCATCCTCTCTGACCCATCACTGCGGTGTTCTGCACGATTACAGGGTTCACAGTGCCACCTAATAACAGGGTGCACCAGGAGTTCTGCTGCAGACCCAGTTTGTGGATACCTGATACCTTCGCTTTTTCTATCATTGTCATCTTAGATGCATGGCTCTAATTAACTGTAAATATAGGTGATTTTATCCCCTCACAATTATGCACATTGTGCTCTCTCATTTTAACTGAGTGAAAAAAATCACAATGTGATATGCACGTTGAAAAAATGTGACAGAAATAGGCTCAAATGATTCAAGTGTAATATTGATCAAGGTGTAACCTGCTAGGTAAACAAGGTTATGTATCCCAAAGGCATGACTTTTTTTTTCTCTGGTCAGGCTGAACTTGGCAGTAGTATCGTCAAACATTTTTCTCTGTCAGGCTGCAGGAGTCAGTACAGCAAAGCCAGCTGCCGAGGCTCACAGCCTGGCCTCTAATTAAAACAGTGGAAAATGAGATAACTCCACAGATCCATCATGGCCGCCGTTGGCTGTCAGAGCGCTTGGGGGCTGCCACCCACCGTATGTTTACACCAGGGCCACTCGGCCTCTCTGCTCTCAGGGTGTTTTTAGAGTCCCGGCCTGATTTTCTCTAATGGGCCGAGAGGTTTTTTTAGCCTCCTTCCACCCTTGCTTTGCTTCAATCCTCCCTGCACTCCCAGCCCTCCTTCAAGTGTTCCTGATGGAGACACAGGCTTGGAGTGGCAGGACAACCCCCCCTCCATCCCCCTCCTCCCATATTTCCCACCCACTCTGCCTCGTTAGCCCTTCATTTATTAGGCCTTAATGGAAGCGGGGAGTGCTGTGATGTCATGCACCGGTGCACAGAGAGGACAGCTCTTCTCGCTGTTTTTTCCCTTATCCTTAAGCTGTGCCTCTGCTTCTTCATTTATATACAACAATTTTCCATTTCACCCTTGTCTCCGTAAGGCATGCTTCTTGCTAATGCTTTCTTTCCTTTTTGTCTTGATATCCTTCTGCTTTGCTCGAGCCAGGTGTTCACCAAAGCACCTCTCACACATGCACTGCAATCCTGAACACTTCCCAATATTGTCAAGGAGGTATGCGTGTGTGAACACACACCAACAAATCAATTTACCTTAACTTTAGTGGACCTTCTCCTGTGAGACCCTGAGTAAAAAGTATGCTCAAAGTCAAGATGAGCAGATGTGTGAGTGCAGAAGATAATAGTCTGGAGCATTCACCTCGAGCCAGTTGGAAGGGTAATCACATTGTTCACATTAAACAGAGTTTTTCTACTTACTACTTGTATTGAAGAAACGTCCTCATTCATGTTTGAATCATTAATCCAAAATCAGTCACTAATATAAGACTTCTCCTTTTGCTACTCTAATCAGGAACCTCACCTCCTCTCCTCAACCAAGCAGAAGAGTTTTGAGTTGTGACAGCACCCAACAGAAATTCTCCTGCTGTGAGGTACATGTGTGAAGGCAAATTGGGAAATTTAAGGACCTAAATATTCTGAAATTGTCTTGAAATTGTAAGGGGTTCTTTTGTGAAAGGTACTGCAGACTGCAGGAAAAGGCTAGTCTGGCAGATGTGTTGCAAGGTCTTGCACAAGGTGAAAGGGAGGGCACAGAGGGCTACAGCCTGCCACGGTCAGCAATTCATCTCTGGGCAGAGACTTGGAACAATTTAGTGTTAAAGACCTTATTTTGACAGCTGCCATTTAAAAGAGAATAAAACTGCCTCAATGATTACAGTCAGGCAAAAGCTGCCTTCATTCTTGCTGAATAACTGCAGAGTGTTAGCAGATCTCCTTCGACCTCTCGTGCCAGCCTCACTAATGATCCTAAGGCCTCTTCCACAGCTTCTGCCAGCACACTGCTGCAGAGGAATCCAGCTACCAGCTCTGTTTCCCCTCCACAGGATGAAAACAACGGCTTTTTGCACTGAAAGGAATGTGGAGGTAGAGTTGAAGGACTCGTCACAGCTGGAGACATGTTAGCACCCTGTTAGCTCAAATAAATCCACAAGAATAAACTTGGCTAATTCAACTTTGACAGATGAAATATTTTTCTCCATTACTGAGATTTTAATGATTTAACAGTTAGGTTATTATATCTGAAGACAGTTACCTTTAAAATGTACGTATTATATGACTGATATGTTCCTTTTTTGGCACACAGATGTTCACTGGTGTTCAAAAAAAAGTATTTCTGATTCTGAAATAATATCCCTTACTGAACCTGAGGTGGTTTGTTTCTTAATTAGGATCTTGATTTTAGATGTTGGAACTGATAATGACACTGAAATGAATGCTGGGAAGTGGGTGGTGTCCAATAGACCACCCACATATAAAGCTCATTTGTATCAGCAACACATTCATGTTGTAGGCTAAATATAATCATTTCACAAACCCATTGATCAAGCCGCTGTGATTGCTGCTATAGAATAATGACAAAGATACTTTTTCCTGAAACCTGATCCGTGTTTTTGTTTTCATTTCAGGGGCGTGTGCACACAGCTTGCTCAGCGACATGTGCCTCGCTTAGAAATCAAGCAGGGATCATTAAACACCACCCTCTCTCTTTCTCTCGCGCTAGTAGCTGACACGCTTTCAGATGTCAACAGATGTCAAATTACTCCACAATTAACCCAATAGGCCTCCTTACACGACTGCGTTGTGTGCCTTTGCCAACAGAGAGCTTGCTGGATTGAGCTTTTGATTTTTATAAGACGACAAGTCATCCATCACGCTCTCTCCTCGCTTCTCTCTCATTACATCTCTCTCGCTCCACCTAAACCTTTCTTGTTGCTCCCTCTCTCGTCCCCTGACCTCACTTCATGCTCACTTGCTCTTTCTCTTGCCCCCTCCTGACTCCTTGTCCCCTCCCTCCTGTCACTCTCAGTCAGAATGAAAAAAAGGTCAGTGTGAGAGAAAGAACAGGAGAGTAAACAGGGGAGAGAGATCAAGAGCGTTTTACACCCGGTATAAATATTTGCAGAAATGTGGCTGGAACACGTGGAACACACATGAAGAAAAAAAAAAAGGAGAGAGGGGAGAACATCCCCACAGTTGGATTTCTGCACACATGCACATGAGAGCCACATGCAGGCGTATATACACAAATCTACAACAAAGCTTTTTTCTTAAATCTGTCCCTATTGATGCTATTCAGGCTGGCACAGTGGTGCAGTGAGTGCAGAGACCACCCTAAAACCAAAGGGCTTCTGGTTCAAACTCTCGTGTCAGTAATAATCTGCCTGATGTAGTGTCCTTGAGCACAATATCAGATTCCTCTCACTGACCATGTGCTTCATATAAAAAACATCCCATGTGCATAACACTACAGCTCAAAAGAGGCATAATATCATTTTAGTCGTGCTACAGTGTGACCTGCAGACATGTTAAAGAGGCTTCATTCGCCCGCTGTCATCGTCTCCCTGTCAGACCCGTGTCAGCTGACTGAGCGCTGAGCTTGAGCCGCACACAGCTGGTTTCAGTCTCAACACCTCCCCTGTAATCACTGATAAACACGCAAACACCCAGCGAGGGTGTCAGCCGTGATGGATGGACAGGTGAGGAGATCCTGTCACCGGGAGTGTGAGAGCTTAGATGAAGCAGCCGAGTGCTGACAGAGAGATAAGTCTCTATCTGTGGATGATAGATAACTCAACAGACTGGCAAAATCAGACCTGATCTGCCATGTTAGCTCCCTGACAGAGAGCAGGATGAAAAAGTTCAGGAATTCTGTTTGAGCACAAGGACATTTTGATGTCATGGCAGGAGGGATTTAAAAAAAAAAAAAAAGAGGGGAAAAAATACCTAATTTATAATTTCCTATGTGTTCAGATTTTTCAATTGCCATGAAAAATCAAGTTATAAAACAATTAGAATAACAACAAAAGCTGGAAAATGTAAAAGACAGTTTGTGAAAGGCAACGCACATTTAAAAGATGGAGAAGAGCAATCCTCTGGACATTTGAGATTTGGCTATTGGACATCTGTGTAATCCTGAAACATTGTTCTCTGTACAGTATCTTCTCTGCTACAGAAACACACATCACTGCTGCCTTAAAAGGAGGGGAACATCCTGCAGACGCAGGCCTGACAAAAGATGGTGGCTCTCGCTATGCTGTCCTCTCTGTTCACCACAGTCACATTCTCTCCATGCTCAAAAGACAGACTCGTCTACATCTCTTCATCCGTCCTCAGAAGATGCCTGATGTCCTGTTAGTAATATTGTTCTCTGTTTAATGTCTTGGCTGAATAAAACATGTACAGAAAGATTATCATAGTCTCACAACTGACATACAGTATGAAAAGGATGACGTGTGATATTTTCAGACCCATCTTGATGTTTTTTGAATTATGTTGTATCATGTATTGTATACTGTCGGCTGTTGGAGCATTCTTCTGGTTGATAATGACATTGATCATCCCAGTAGTGTTTGATGTTGCTGTCACAGTATTGAAAAATATTATATACTTTAATGGAACTATTAAATAGAAAGGGACATTATCACAACTTGGATCTAAGTTTCCTCAATGAGACTGTGAGACTTTAAGTGTCTTTCAAATCATCAAAGCTGTAATGATGGGGTAGGAATTAAGAAAGCAATTCAAACCTTTGCTTTCAAGAGTTAATTTCCTTTGCCATCTGACCAGTTCATTTTTATAATACTTGAATATAACAAATAAAAGAGAAATAAATAAACTCAATTGGCAAATCTAAAAAGTTGAGGATAGCCCCCGAGATTTGTTTGTGTTTTCTTTCACCTCATGAAAATGTATCAGTAAACTAATAATTGATATCTATACTGTACAGCTGTAAATGCAGCTCAGCAGCATGTGATTGGCTGAAGGAGGAACAAGTTCAAGAGAGTGAGGAGAACTTGTGCTATCAAATGTCATCTGACAGTGCAGTATGGAAAAATGATCTATTATCGTCTGAGGTTATTTTTGAGAAATTTCTCAGGTGTTTGATAGCAAAAAAAAAAAAAGACAGCAGTTGAAATAATCACAAGCGTTTCTCAGTCAACTTACAGAACATTTGAGCCACACCCTGTCATTCGTTAACTCAGGATAAGGAGGGTTAAAAAGCCATTTCAGCCCAGTCTGAGGCATCAGATGCCCTCTGCAGTGCGGGGGTAATCGAGTGTTGAACAGATAAGGAAACTAGCTGGGCTGATCTCCTTGTATGAGCTGGGAGGGGGAACACAGGGTCCCAAGAGCATAGGGGTCATTTGGCTGTTCTCTCTGGTTGGCAGAGGAATGTCCAATACCACAAGAAACATTTATTATAGTCCGACTAACTGGAAACAAGGGTGATTAAAGCAAATAAAAACAATACATTCAAAAGAAAGATGACACTACTCAGGTGACAAGCAGACCTCTGGTTGATTGTCATATAGGCTATAAGACTTTATTTTAGAAATGTTATCTCTAAGTTGTCTGGCTTCCCCTTGTCATGTTTTCACAAGAGCACATTTAGACACACTTTGCTAATTGAAGGATGTTAGCAGAGAGCAATGGACAAACCTTGAGTTTGTGTCCAGATGGTTTCAAACTAATCAATCACATTTTGTCCAATAACCTTTTTCACTAACTGGCCCCATCCACACGTATACGATTTGTTTGAAAACTTAGTATTTTCTCTCCCTTTTGGCTTCCTGTCCACATGAAAACAATTGAAAACTGAGTTTTTGGTCACTGCAAACGAAGTCCAAAAAAAAAAAAAAACGCATTCCAAGGTGGAGATTTAAAAAAAATCACGTTTACTTGTATTCGTGTGAACAGTTAAAACGCTTAAAATGAAGCTTTTTGTAATAGTGACGTTATTACGTCGACTTGTGTGTTGAGCATGCGTCATGCGTCATAACCAAGATGGCGGGCTACCGGTTTGTGTACATCTGTTCGCTGCTGTTAGGTTTAATTGCATGTTTACAAAGCAACCTAGCTTTACTTTGCCATTACACGTCCGTGCGGCGGCGCATGAATATATTGCGCCCAATCGTTTTCAATCCACCTCTTCGTATGCAGTTCAAAGCACAGCTTTTTTTACAACTTGTTTCACCATCTTTCCAAATCGTCGCTGTCAAAACGACGCTTGTCAAACTACGCATGCTCGCAATGTTCTTTTACGGTGTTTCTATTGGCCTGGCATGCTTATGGCATGCTTATGTGAGCGTTTTCCATCGTTTTTGCGTTGCCATGTGGACTGAGAGATTTTTTAAAAACTGTTAGTGTGGACGGGATTTTTTTTGTAACCGGAGGGGGGGAAACGGGTTTTTAGAAATATCCGTATACGTGTGGGCGTGGCCTAAAATTAGTTAAATCTTCTCTTCCGTTAAGAAAGGAGAAGACTGACATCAATCAATTTGTATGTGTGATGTTGCTACAGTAAGAGGCAGGGTAGTTTGGTTGCTACAATTAGCGCAGGAGAAAAAGGGGGTTAAAACCTAGCTTATAGCTATTCTTAAAATGAGCCTGTGCTTATTCCACACATACCATTTAACAAAAAAAGATACAACATTTGAAAGTTTGAGCGTTAAACAGGGTTGCTTCCCCACTCCTCCCCTCAATCTACTCATCTTAGTGTCAGCAAGACAGTAGGATAGGCTTAGTTCCAAAAATTGTCCCTCTAAACAAATAGGTTGCATTTCTGTCATATGCGCTGATGATAATGCTAAGCCAAACCACTTATATTGATAGAAAAATCTGATAAAAAACATAGAATACATACATTTCTTTAGATTGTTTAATCGTCGAATAGATTAATCATGAACACAATCCACTCTCTGTGAGTTTCCTGTACGGTTCTGTCTTGCTCTTTGTCTGGTAGCCTGCTGAGTGCTAGCTTACATGTCGCTGCTTGGCTCTGGTGTTGCTGTCATTTCCAGCTGTTGTCTCTATCAGCTGTCATCACTTCCACAACCCACCACCACCAATTAATTTGTTGCATCCCCTTTCTACTATTCCAGAGCTGCAACGGCTCCATGTTTTTGTTTGTACTATTCTTGGGAGCTACATCAGCGGGGCTCAAGGCTGTGACGTCACCTCAGAGGCAGCTGTTTTTATTCTAATGTCCTCCTCACATCCACTCACATGGGCTGGCAGAGTGCTGAGTAATAGCTCAGTGTTCAGGAACTTGTCCTCTTAAAATGTGAACTTTCTGATGAGATTTTATACCCTTTTCTAAATATTCTGAAAACTGTTTTCATTTTGATTTGTTTGAGATATACTAGACTTTGTATTTATTCATTTAACCTTTATTTAAATCTTGAAAAAAAAAATCATTGAGGGCATTTTCAATGATGTCAGGAGTAAATTAAAAACAGAATCAATGTGCACAAACAGAATAAAGACAACAAATGGCAACAACACAGATAAATCTATTACATTCAAAAGCAGATCAGTTTGTTATCATAGTTTTAATTTGAACCTTGGTGACGAGTGTGTGAAGTTAAAAGCATGATTTCCAACATCAGCTAATTAGGCTGGAGCGTGTTGACCATTGAATATGAGTAATGCAGTACATGAGAAATGTTGTATAAAGTGTCTTTTTGCCAGTTAAGGCTTAAAAAAACAATGCCTGGGGGTGCTGGTGGTGCAGTGTGCGTGCGCCCCATGTATGGAGGCTGTCGTCTCAAGCGGGCTGCCCGGGTTCACATCCCACCCGGGGCTTCCTTCCCGCATGTCGCTCCTCTCTCTCTCTCTCCCTGGTTTCCGACTCTATCCACTGTCCTATCTCTCCATTAAAGGCACAAAAAGCCCAAAAATAAATCTTTAAAAAAACAATGCCTGTCAGGTCTTAAAGTTAGAGGTGCCAAGCCCACCTTTTCATATAAAATGCAATGATGAGTGCATGGTGTAACTGTCCGTTTTTGTGAGAGTAAATCAGACTTTAATATAACAGTTCACTGATGTCTCTGGGCTACCACATGCACACATTTCTGGAAAAAATCAAGGCATAACCTTGAACCTGTAAGCGAGTAAGGAAATATTAGAGTTAGAGGTGTGTTCAGGGTTGTTTTTTGTTGCTGAAGTCACAGGGTGGGGGTGGGGGGGGTGTAATGAACCCTGGGGTCCTGTGCTGGCCCAGTAATGGCCCAGTTTTTATCATCCTACGACTTCCTGTTGCCTCCTCTCCTGGGAAGGCCTGCTGGAGTTCTGCTGGAATCCCTCTGATAAAAAACCCTGGCTTATGTTCACATGCTACTGGGAACGAGAGAGAGAGATAGAGAGAGATAGAGATAGAGAGAGAGAGAGAGACAGAGAGAGAGATAGAGACAGAGAAAAGGCGAGAGAAGATTTTTTTAAAGTCAGAGAAACAGGCAGGAAGAATTTGCCATGCTGTGGGTTAAACCCTCTCAACATGGCCAAAATGATATGACAGAAAGCAGGCTCTGGTCACGTTGATGAGACCTGCTTATGATTTGTCACATGTGGGTTAAGCTTTTAGCATGACAGTGAAAAAATGACCAGAGTGTAAGAGTGAGCGGATGAGGGGAGCAAAGATTGTTATTTTGGTGTTTTTTGGCCCCAGATGAGAGCGAGTCCAGTCAGAGGATAGGCATGCTGGACACCAGGCATGAAAAAGCATGGGAGCAAGAGCGATGATGATAATCACACAGCCTTAGATGATCCCTGGGCACCACACTGGCTTCCTGTGTTGGGAAACTGACAGGGAAATGTAGAAATGGGTAAGAGGTGAAGGAAAGGTACAGTAAAGTCGGAAAAAAGTGCACAATGAAGAAAGTGGAAAAACACTGAAAAGAATCCAGAACTTGCGTTATGAGTGACCTTAGACTAACAGAGGTTGAGAGAGTCACCACCATGTCACAGCAACACAAAGAAATCTGGTAGGACATTCTCAGTTTGTGATTGTGACATTTTCTCACATGTCAGTAGAGTATCTGTTTTTCTTTAGGATGGACTGCTCTCATTATTCATCTAACAGTTTTACTGTAATTCAGAATGTTCACTTTCACATAGCTGTGTATCCGGCTTTAAATAAATAAGGCAACAGGGGCCTTTTTCTGCCCACTCACATTTATATGGGGCAGATTCCTGACACCAGCATTAAAACTTTACTCTCATCTGCCAGCACTATTTGCCATTTAAAGGTTTCTGTTTTTTTCTGCATTCATTCCATGCTGGCCTGATGCTAGTATTAATGTTATTCTTTCACTTGTAAAAAAAAACAAAAAAACAGATTGATATTAGACCACGTGTAAGGCCTGGTGATACATTGCCCTTCATTTTCTGTCTTGCTAACTTTATGTCATTTTTTTAATAAGACGTAGGCTACTTTACACAGTGCAATCTTTTAATGTTAGTTAACAACTGTAGCTTGATTGACAAATATATACTCTCTGGGAGCAATAAACAACTTTTTTGGGGCTCCCAGTGGTGTAGCCAGTGGTTAGTGATAAAGTACACCACGCTTTACTGAAAGTACAATTTGTCAAGAACTGCTGAAAAGTTAGTAGACAGTACCAAAACTAACTGACACCAGAACACTTCAACTGTGTCACATGTCTACAGATTCTGAAATCCAGCATCTGTTTGAAGAAATTCACTTTACACTAAAGCTCTTGAGAGGCACCACCTTTAGCTGACTGGTGACAATGTTTGAATATTTCCATGTAATGCAATTGGGTTTCTAATCCCAGCCAGCTATGAATTTTTCAAAGCCAATTTGTTCAAACCAAAAAATCTTTATAAGAATGAAAAATGAAACACAAAACTGAGCAATAACTACAAATTATACGAGTACCATAGCCACAAGAGCTTATAAAACTTACCAGAGATTACATTGATCCACAAGGGCAAAAAAACTATTTTATTTAAGCTTATTTCTATTTTAGGCTTTTCATCTTTTACATGATGTGTAGAGAAGCTACCATGTAGCTGAGAACATGTAAGTAACAACAATAAGACTGATGATAGTAACAGTTCATGGGATAAAACATTTTCTTAAAGATGGTAGTGAGGGGCTAAAGTGTGCTGAGGGTGATCTGTAGCATGGTTCATCATGTAGAATGATATTTTATGTCATTAGAGATAAAAGGCATTCTTGATGTCCGACACAGGAAGGGCAGTCTCTCTGCAATGCGGACTGGGTGGGGCTGATGCACAATGTTGAATGAATTCCATTAGGGTCTAAATTACCTTTAATAATAAAACAACAGGCAATTACTGGGGCGCCATTAGCATGGCAATGAGGTGTTTGCTGGTGCGTGTGGCGCGGGCCGAACATATGGTTCGGCTCACGGCAGGCTCAGCGTTATAAAGCTAACATTGTCATGACTGATGTATGGCGGCGCAGTAGTGGGCTCTGAAAGATCCATTTGTCTTCTCAATTAAAGCTGAGAGGGGGAAGAGAGGAAAGGGATATGGGGGCAGGGAGGTTAGGGGGCTACCCCCTGTGCGGTCCGCACTCAGGAACATGAGGTGGGGGCAAAGCTGTGTATGTTTGTGTGTTTGTAAGAGAGAACAAGTGTGTGTCAGACAGTTGGATGCGGGCCAGATGAAGCCTGGGAGTTGTTTTGGCAGCTACTTTTCACCTAAATGCCCCCACCCTCCCACTTTACTCCCTTCTCCCATATCTTTTCCTAGCTGTTTCCCAACCCCTCTCTCCATTCTGCCGTGCAGTCAGGAATCTCTTCCCTGGGGCTGAGGCCACTTTAATGTGGGAAGCCCGGCAAAGGCAATCAGAGACCCAGACTCTTCTACGCCATACACACACACACACACACACACACACACACACACACACACACACACACACACACACACACACACCCACACACAAACGTAAACTTGCACTTAAGCAAAGACACACACTCTGAGTAGCCCCTTATCTGACTTGACGACATGGCATGCATGTTCTCTATTTGCCTCTATGATCTAACACTGTCTCACCATCAAACACTACAACACAGATAAGAGCAAACAAGGGGGAGGAGGCCATTATATGTAGTTTAAAGCATTACAAATCAGTTTTAATCCATCGGGGTACAGTTTTCTAAAACTAGTTAAATATTCAGACTATCTACAAAGACATTCTGTGATGCTTGTCGACTTATCCTGTGCTGGCATGAACGTTTCCAATCAGACAAATTAACAAAGCACCATTTGATTATTTTTCACTTCTGAGTGTTCAACCTTAGATTATCAAAGCCCTGAAACTCAAATCCTATGGTATTTATGAGTGAAATCTGAGTTTTTTGCAGGACTGAGCTTCTCTGGCTCACGATGTCAGCTATATTGGACATGCAACGTGAAATGATAACATACTGTACACATGCAATAATCAAACACTGCTTTGACTAAATGATTGCAATTTGTTGAGAAATTGTGGTTAATGTTTCTTTCAAATGAGATTAATAGTAAATACTAAGACAAACCATCATCCGACATCTTCATATGACAATTTTGATTGCTTCCACAAGGGACCATAACACGCAGAAGAAAACATTCACTTAAACCAATTCTCTCTGTGTGTCTGTCATTTAGGGCCTGAGGTGGTCTGCACTAAACAACCACTGAGACTAAACAACGCTCTGTAATGTCTCATTTGTTCTGTGAGGTAGCCTTTCATTTGCATTTCAGCTCAAAAAAGCTAAAAAGTCCCCTCACTTGTTTGTTACGTAAAAAGTGTAGATGAAATGAACAAACTCATATTTCCTGTGATTCTCCAGTTTAAAATATAACTACAAATATGTACGCATTCATGTTCGAATGCAGGAAAATCGTTCACTTACCATAAAATCTGATATCAAATCATACTTCAAACATGCAAATGAGTTCCTAACACTGCGAGAGAGAGAGAGAGCGGGAGAGAGCGAGCGAGAGAGAGAGAGAGAGCGAGAGAGAGAGAGCGGGAGAGAGAGCGAGCGAGAGAGAGAGAGAGAGAGAGAGAGAGAGAGAGAGAGAGAGCGGGAGAGAGAGAGAGTGAGAGAGAGAGAGAGAGAGAGAGAGAGAGAGAGAGAGAGAGAGGGGGCTTACATGTCATTCCTGTAGAGACAAAAGGGATTTGTATACCTTATCAAAGTATAGTTACTTACAAAGATTTTAAGTTTTTTAAAACTTTTAATTCACTGTATTCTTTTATAATTTTGTAATTGATTAGTTGTGTCTTCAAGTAATTACCAGAATCAGAATTATGAACATATGCTCAGATGAGAGATAAGAAAATAACATGTTAAGTCACTAGATTAAATTAAATATCACATTTAACAAATACTCCATTATATAACATAAAAAGGTAGGTATAAAGTATAAGTGTTTTAATGTTGTACCTGAGGAGAGCTCATTTGAAAGTTTCATTTGAGTGTCCACATGTCATATAATTCATATAATACTCTAACCTGCAAAGTATGTGGCAACTATGATTTTTGTAGATTAGTTTAAAGTTTAGTTTTGTACTTTCTTTAAACTATGGTGAAGTAAGAGAAACTCAAAGGCATCACATCAAAACTTATTTTTAAAAAGAAAGTGAATGTAACTAACTACAATATACATACTTAGAGAAAAAAAACTAAGACAAAAAAGGATCACCACTGATCTTGAATAAGATTTTCTCATTTTACTTGTGTTGACAAAAACTAAACCCAGAATGATTTCAGTGGCATCCATTTAAAAACCAGCCCTGTATGCACTGACACACACACACACACACACACACACACACACACACACACACACACACACACACACACACACACACACACACACACATTGTCTGAGCTAATGCTGGTGAGAAATCATGATAAAGGCTGCGTTGTTCGGAAACGTTTCATCCCATCCAACAGCTCCTAATTGGCCCAGCTCATTACCCGTCCTCAGTGGTGCTCTCTTGGTGGTATGCAGTGAAATGGAATAGCACTTCTAAGGGGCACAGGGGAAGTGCTCTACATGCTCTGTGTGTGATGCTTTTTAATTCAAGGTCTCATCCAATTCCCTGCTGCAGCCTGTGCTTGAACATCTGGAGTAGGCGTTAGCTCTCTGTCTGTGTGTGTCTAACAACTGCTGGCAACTTGGAGAATGCAGCCTAAAACCTATCCCACTGGCTGCACATGAGGTCGTACTCCTCCAAGCAGGTTGGTGATCTTGCACTAAGATATACCTGTTACAGTCAGCAGCAAATTCATTCACCTTATTTCAACTCAAACAGCTGCCAAAGACCTGACACTGTTGATAGATGTACTAGAAGAGTGTTTTTTCCATCACAAAGTCGACACATGACACTTGAACACCGTGTTGGTCGATGTGGCTTTGCAGCTAACCTCCTCTAACGGGACGGCCGCTGCATTTCCCTTCTTATTTATTGTAAAAATGTATAATAACATAAGCGAGCGGTTTGGGGCGGAAATGGTTTGAGCTGGGTCCTCTTGTGTGAAACTGTATCCTCTGCCGCATTATGGAAATGTGAGGCTGGGAGAGAGTGCAAAGCAAACTGAGGCAGCTCTAATAGTGTGGTGCGCTCTAATGAAATCAGCAACCCAAGGCCTCAGGAATGAGATCCATGCAAGGCCTTTTTTTGTTCCCTACATCCTCACCCAGGACGTCTTTTCAACTGGGCGTTCCAGTGCTGTTTTTTAAGGAGAAGAGGCCTCATGTCTCATCTGGCTAAAAGGATGGATGACTATCTTGGAATCAGCAGAACTTGAGTGTTTTTCAGAACGTTCCCTGCCAGGGTCAGATTGAGAACAGAGAGAGAGGAGTTGTATAATGCTCTGAATCATAGGCTACTGTAGTAATGTACTAAACACACACAAAGGGCGGGAAATAGAGACAACTCCAACAGTCATAATTTGAACATTATATGGATCGTCTGAGGAGAAACTGGACAGAATGACAGAATTAAAAAATAAAGTGCTGTGGTGGTTGTATGGTCGTCTGTGTCTTTCTTCTCCGTCTCACCACAGTGACACCACTCTTTAAATATAGGGTTTCATCTTTAAGGAAACTAGATGCCTAAATGCAGATTCTTCTTTCCCTGCAGAGTTTAAATAATTTCATATTTGTATTAAAACTCAAAGTTTTTTCAAGCAATTTCCTGAGCTGGATCGTGGAGCCACAATACTTCTCGAGCCAATTTAAGTATGTCAGGCGAATATCGATTCATAAAAACAAACTTTAAAAGTGATCACATAGAAAGAAGAAATAATCAGCAGTTCTTCCTCAACTCCAGACTCAAGTAACTGACTGATGCATCAAGGTTTGAGTGGCTTAAATGAGGAGTCAGACCCTTTTAGGGAGTTGAATTGGCGATGTAAGAGACACCAATGGAGCCCTGCAGACGGAGGAGCCCTTAGGAAGTTGTGGGTTAATTAGATTTGTCCTACAACGCAGTGCAGCCCCTTCCACTTCAAATATTTATGGATCACACGTCAGGAAAACAGACATTTGAGACTTCTCTGAGAGCTGACTAACATGAATTCTCCTCATGCTGTGCTGAAACCCCCAACCCGCTGCACACACTCACATACGCACACACACACACACACATAGGCACGCATGCATGCAAAAAAGGCAGGCATGCACGCACACACACACCAACACACACACTAGCACATCCACACATGCTATAGAGGCACAACACACACACAGTAGACTGAAATTAAAGCTCTTGAACACTAACTCACAAAAGCATTAATCCACTTTCTGTCCATAATGAGTTCAAAGAAATTCCGATGAAATGGGTATGATTGATATTTTACTAACTCCTGAAAGCTTTTGCATGTTTAGAGAAAGCTTGATGTGGAAACTCTGAATTGTTATCTGTTTACCTTGATATTGAAGTGATGTGGGGCACACATTTAAACCTTTGATTTATTTTCAACATCTTGCTAATTGCACGTTAGCACTCCATGTTTTCTGATCCCGAAGTCAAGTTTTTGTTTGTATGCATACTTATGCATGTTTGGGTCGGCGTGTCTATGCCTGTGTTTATGTCTTATCAGAAGGGAAAACTGGGTGTTTAACAAATAAAGTTTGGATTGCAAAGTTTTTGTTCTTGTAAAAAATGCATGTGGTGCAAACAGCTGCTAATACACACTCAGGGGCAAAACATGTGTGTGTGTGTGTGTGTGTGTGTGTGTGTGTGTGTGTGTGTGTGTGTGTGTGTGTGTGTGTGTGTGTGTGTGTGAGTGTGTGTGTGTGTGTGTGTGTGTGTGTGTGTGAGTGTGTGTGAAGCCATTGATTTGTGAGCGACAGTGCAGCGTGATAAGAAATCCCTGTCGACTGCTCCGCTCTGTGATGGGTCACAGAAGACCCTCGATTCTCTGTGACCCCATCCGACACTTCAGGGACACTCTCTCTGGTTACTGTTTCCCTAGACTTCTCCCTTATCCCCCCCCCCCCCCATCCCCCCCTCCCTCCTCTAATACACACAAAAACTCAACTACACACACAGGCATTCTCTTAAACAGGCCTGTCAGGTATTATGTTAGAGGCTTTATACGAGGCGAAAAAAAAGACAAAAAAGACACGGAGAAGCAACACTGAAATAGATTTGGCTGAAAAAAGAGAGAAACAACATAGATTAAAGAAAAAGAAAGACAAAGTGAGAAAAAGAACCAGAACTCAGAGAAAGACATGGAGAGAGACAGAACTGTCTTGAAGGCAGCCAGATGCCTGAGAACAGGCCTGTCCCACTATCTCTCTTTGTCCTTTAAAGCTCTACAAGGCCTGGGAGACGTTTTATAGTAGCAATCACTCAGATCCCTTTTGGCTTTTATTCCGTCTCTGGATGCCTCGGGATCGTATTCCATTTCTGTTTCTATAAATAGATGAAGGAAAAACTTAGACACATGAGAAACACTGTCGATTAACAAATTCTTGCAAAAAATTAAACAGGGAAAAATAAAAATACATATGCTTTCTTTTTCATTCATTTTCAAAATGTTGCGATAAAAAGATTGCTTGTACTATGAATCCTGAGTGAAATCCTTTCTTTAGGTGGATGTGTTTCGTTGGCGTTGACCTTGGAAGTGGTCTAAATGCTCGTCTCTGTTTGATATTGAGTGACACAACACCTCTTTTGTGCTGTAGTGAGATCTGATGTCGACAGGAGTGTTATGCTGCCATTTGATCCACAAGGATGAATGTTGTTTCTGTCCCAGAGGGGGGCTGCTTTTCACTGAGTCCGCTGTGTCTGCTCTGGACCACACAGCCGTGCAGCCTGGGACCCTGGGACCCCAAATCATTAGATGTAGGGGTCTGTGAGACTCTGCTGCATGCACCCCCCCCCCCCCCCCCCCCCCTCCTTACACGACTGTTTTAGCCCAATCATGGCCGCCAGCTGACCGACAGATGCATCAATTATGAGCATTTAGTGCAGCAGATATGTGAAAATATGTGAAAGGGCAACAGGCACGCCAAAGTGTCTCTAAAGGATGACCCTGTTTTTTTCTTGTGTGTGTCTGGAAGTGTGCGAGTATATGTTGTGTTGTGTGTGTAAAAGAGATGCTCAAGATGTTCTCAGTTCTGTGGACAATTTTTTAAAAATCATTATAAATTGTTAACAGATGGAGCGTCAGTCATGTTTTATCTCATCTTTTTTTTTTAAAGTTCCTGTACTTTTCTCTGACTTTTTTTAAATATTGTGCTGCACTTGTGCTCTCAAAATAACTTTTGTCAACAAGCAACTTATCAGCTGCTGCCTGAGCCAAACGCAGACACATTCTGTGCACATCACTGACACAAAAGAATGAAATAAAGATAAACTGACTCTCTGTGGAGAGCTTTGGTATGAAATAATAGAGCAGTTAATATGATTTTCTTTTATTTTGGTAAAGTGTCTGTTTCAAGATCAACCCCACAAGGCCCTGAAGCATGTTAACGCCATCTAGAGGGGTTACAGTAAAATATACACTCATTCACATTTGTCGCTTGTGTGTGTATGTGTGTGTATGTGTGTGTATGTGTTTGTCTATTTGTGTCAGAAGTATCTGTTTAATTGTTTAATGCTTTTTATCGAAATGGTTAGACTTGCTTTGAACAGAAGAATTAGCGAGATCGATGTGTTGTGTGTAATTTAATGTTAAAGGAAAAGACTGACCAAGAAATGAAACTCACTATTGAGAGTGTCAGAACGCCAAAGCTATGAAAATGTGATCGGTTTCAAAGAGTTGAGAAATTTCTTAAGTTTGTTAGCAGTGAAGAAAATTAGAAATGTCTCTTTCTTGTGGATTTGGTTAAAATGTATTCTTTTTTTAGGCTGGAACAATGAGGAACATTTTTTATGTTTGTGTTAAATTAATTAAAAGTTCAATTCTAAAGCACTCTTCACATGCAGAGTACATTCAGGTTTTATTGAAACTTTTTATGACAAAGAAATCAAAATATCAAATGGTCTAAATGTCTTGAGAATACTTTAATGTTCAAAGGTACTTAATTGACAGTTATCATTATTGTAATATACATATTGGTTGAGACACATAAGAGGCTCTGAAGGCGGTCAGAGCTGAAAACAGTCGTCGTCAGGTGCTTTAGTATACAGCAAATGTTTCATGCGTAACGTGCTGGTTATAAGCCGTGCAGAGCTCGGTCTATCTGGACATGTTAGACAGCAATAATAATAGAATATAAGCCATCATGTGGAAAGCAGTGAAAGCTGGACATGTTCCACATCTCAGTGCCAAACACAGCTTTCACTTTGAGTCTAACTGTCAAACTTTAACCAAGTGCAAATATGGATTTGACAACTAAGAATGATT
Organism: Labrus mixtus; assembly: GCF_963584025.1. Classification (NCBI taxonomy): domain Eukaryota; kingdom Metazoa; phylum Chordata; class Actinopteri; order Labriformes; family Labridae; genus Labrus; species Labrus mixtus. Next base: position 26,370,302 of record NC_083612.1, on the reverse strand, counting down.
TCTGGTGTCACACAGAAGGGCTGTCATTTAGCAAATAAAATGTTCTTGTTGCATACTGTAATAAATGAACAGCCTTCATGGCACACAAATACAAGATACAAAATAACACTTTATTTGTCTTGAAATGTATTTGACTATAACTTTCCAATTTCCGTTCTATCATTATGTCATTGATTTATAGGCTCTCGAGGTCTTAATAATAATAATGATAATAATAACAATACTGCTACTAGGCCTTCTACTAATAACATTTAATATCACTTCTACTATAATAATGATAATGACAATTATAAATATTATTAGTATTATTGAAATAACGTGATTATTTTTTCAAGCTTGGTAAGTCACCCCATGTGTAAATTACTTGGCAAACGATGAATTGAGAAAACAACAAAAAAAACGCAACTTTCTTGCAGCAATATTCAAATGATTAAATCATAGTTACGGATAATTAAGACTTTTCCATTAGCTCAGTTTGTTCACTCTGTCACTGATACACACAGCCTGCGAAACTGACGCAGAAGAGTTTTCTTACATTTCTCTATAACACGTTGGGGGGGAAAGAGTCACCTCTCTCTTTTTACTTCTTTCTCTCTCTCCACCTTCCTGTGCTACAGCGCTGCTCCCTCTGCTCCCTCTGGAAGGTTTCCTCGGTAGTTGATCCTCCTTTTCCGAGGAGGAACCTCGGACGGGCTCGGGGATGTCGGGGTCAGGGGGAAGTGGCCTACGTGCACGTCTCATTAAGGACCAATTTAGCGCCGAGGACTTCAGCTGTCCGATCGAACAATGGAGGAAACCGAGCCAAACTCTTTCAACTCTTTGTCAGACCGAGTCTCTGTTTTATTCATGTCTAGTCCTTTGAAGTATTTGGCACAGGGCCTCTACAAGTTTCATTTATTAAATGGTAAATAAATAAATAGAATACATCGGTTAATTTCACTTTTTGTATTGCTGAATTCACAGCTACAAATATTACAGTTAGCAAGACCAGTTCAAAATACACTCCAGGAGAGAAGAGATCCCTTGTTATTAGTAATTTAATATGAAGGCTAGTGATATAACATTAATAATAATTATAGGCTAATTATGATAAAATAAAATAAATAAAGACTTTCAAAATATTTCATCAAAAAGCTATTTTCTCAGAATTACATTTTACAACTTCTAGGCCTACTACTTAAAAAAACACAGCTGTTTAGGCCTTTGTTCCCAGATATTTATTTTTTTATTCTTTGTCAGTGAATGTCCAGCTTACTCACTATGTGTGAATGTTCATCTCAGCCCTTGAGCAGAGCGTGACCCCACGGTGTCACCCGGTGGGGACCCAGGCGTTCTTGGCAGGGCAGGAAGGACAGAGACTTCCCCTCTTTACCTGACAGAAAGCAATATTTCTCTGCTCCATGACCTTCACCATCTCCTTACCCAGCACACATGTCCAGCTCTTTCTGAAACTCTCCACTCCTCAGAGAACCCCAGTCTCCCCTCATGACCCTGACCTCACCTCAACGTCACAACGTCAAATCATCTGTCCGCCTCTGCCGTCACAGCTTTTTCTACCTTTAAAGACTGCTTTCAATCATTTTCCTCCAACATGCATCCATGACCTCAAAGCAGCCTTTTCTTTCCCGAGTGACCCCAGAATCCTGTCCAGACACTGAACCTTACTGTGTCCTTGTCGAGCTTGACCTCCAGACACAAACTGTCAACTTGTGCTCAGCTCATAAACATCCAAAGAAAAGAACACGCTTTATGTCAATCAGACTTCCTCAAGGAGTATTTCCTTTTCTCTCAAAGAGACCTTGCATCTTTAGTGTGAAAGGGGGCCAGGAGTCAGTCAGTCAGTCAGTGGGGATGCTGAGAGAAAGTCACTTGATGTGTTGACATCATACTTATATGCCACACAATATTTTCAGTTTCTGCATTAAAATTATTACTCAAATCAAAAAATATTAACAGCAACTCTGAAATATACAACACTCCAACAGACGACCACCTTGACCTCCTGCATGTCAAAGCAGCAAAAGCAAAACGACACTGATGTCAACGAGGAACACAAACACGTGTGGAGATGTGACCAGCTCATCATAGTTTATAACGGTAGAAGCGGTGAGAAAACGGTCATTTCAAACCATGTCAGTGAGTTGTTTGTACATGGAAAGAAAACAGAGTTTATATCCCAGAAAAAAATGAGAGAAGTAAAGAAGAAGTCATTCACATCTGCTGATTGTTCTTATTATATCAGGTTTTGGGGCCGCAGCACCCTCGGCACCCCAACCTTCTGAGCCTCCTGTGACATACATGATCAATGCATGTTAGATCATGAATACTGCCAAGTCGCTATCCTAAGTCAGTACAGCAATGCTACTGGCTATGCCTCCTTTATTCACCTGCACGTTCACACCTATCACTAACTTTATATATTATTTGCAGCAAATCTCTTATTTCTCTTCTGCCTCTTTAATAGCCAGAAAAACTTTTAGTGAGCAGTAAGCCCACCCTGTGATCAGGATTTATCAGGGCTATCAGAGCTCTGTGCAACAGGGAAGAATGCAGCTTGTACCATTATGAGATAAAGGCTGAGCTACCTGTCATGTGTTATCATAAATGTGGAATTAAATGTGCTGATAAGCGATGAAAGCAGAGGGAGGTAGGGTGCGGAGGATTACTGATACACTGTAGGGGTGTGTGTTGTAAGCAGCTCTGCATGATCCCTCTGACAGCTGCACTCGCTCCGCGGTGGAGGTGATGGTGAAGGTGAGCCCGGACCCACTGCCCAACGCAGAGAACATCGAGGCTTTCCAGTGGAAATGCTGACCTTGTGTTTCAGTGCGTGTGTGTGGGGGGTAAGGTGATGCGAGGCAGGCGGCATGACTGGTGGCAGTGGGGAGTAATTGTGATTGAGAGCATTACTCCTCTCCCCACCCTATGTCAGACTGATACACACATACACACACACACACACACACACACACAGACAGATTCACAAGCTCTCTCATGGGTCATTCTGACACTGTCCAGATAAAGAAAGAGACTGATGGTTATGTGGTTTTGTGGAAAGAGAGAGAGAGTGTGTGTGAGTATGTTTGCGTTTTATATATTTATTTCTGTTTAGCCGTCACGTGATAATGAGTTTGCCAAATTCCGTTCTGCCTTTGCGTGTGTGTGTGTGTGTGTGTGTGTGTGCGTGTGTGTGTGTGTGTGTGTGTGGGTAAAAGAGAGAGTTTTATGGGTTGTGATAAGGTTTATTTTCTAGGTTTTTGATGGTTATAAAAGAAGGAGGGAAAGTAAAATGAAAGTGCCTGGCTTTAATGTTACAGTATATGAAGGTTTTGAATGTGTCCTTGTTTGCATGTTGCTTAACAAAGAGAAAGTTTGGGACTTATTTTCTTGAAACTCAATTTCAGTGTAGCAAAAAAATATCACATTTGGAATTAAAGAAGACTTCAACTACAAGCTGTTACATACAACATTGGAAAGTGACTATTAAATGTAATGATGAGTTCAGAACCTTTATTCATATCTTGTCCTCTAACTATTTGGTACAAGGCCTTTACAAGTCTTAAATCAGACCTATGATGTTAAATATTTTAATGTTAAATATTTTTCCAGTTTTATTACTTTTGAAGAAAAGAAGATTCTGTTTTTTTAGATTTCCATTACATTAAACACTGAGCACAAGCTCATCTCACATTACTTCTAATTGTACAGATCTTTAATAAAAAAAAAATATATATAAAAAATGGACAATGTCAAAGTGTTTTAGGACTATTTAAAAAAAGATAAGTCACACAAAAATAAATCTCATTAAAAGCAGCTAATTGTCCTCGGCTTTACTTGAAATATGTGACTTCCCAGTTTATGTATTTCTTTCCCCCAGGAGAAGTGCATGCCTCGAACAGGGAAGTGGAAAAACTCATAGGCATATTTATGAATCTCTTCCTGTTTGTGTTTACACTCTCACAGCTCTTAGAAAAGAGAAAAATGTCTCCAATCACGTGGTCAGACCTGCCAGTTTCTCAATCTTAAGGTTCATCTGAGCACTCTGTGCCAGCCTGCTGTTCCTCTGTGCTCCTTGTTGCTCCGCCCTGACCTGCAGCGTGCTTTCCCCCACAGGGGAGCCCTGCCGATGGGGCGTGTGCTTGCGTGCGTAGGCCCCTGAGCCCTGGCCCCTGTGTGGTCTGACTGCAAGTGTATGTGTGTGGTCTTCCCGGCCCCCTGCTCATCTGTCCTGAGCCTGCTAACGGCCTGCCCAGTGACCACGGCTGTTTACTTTACTTCTGTCTGCACCAACTGAACTCTGATCGCCCGCTTCCTCCAGCTGGGCCAAATCAGGCCCCAGCTCTCAGCAGTCCAGAGAGAGGCCCCGGAGTCTGGGACAAGACAGGACATTTGTGTCCTGGTGGATTAAGACACCTTCAGACCCACCCCCGTGTGCCGGCTCTGCCGTCCTCTGGTCTCCTGTTCCTGACTGCTGCTGGGCGACTGGTAGCCATACCCGGGCATATGGTTGCTGTAAGGCAGGGCTGTCTGTAATTATGCTGTCAGAGGCCTGTCCTCATTGGCTGGGATAATTGGTCTCCCTGTAAGAGTCACTATCAGACCCAGCTCAGTCTCTCAGTTCAGTAGGAACAGACAGACTGGCAGCTCACTCACAAGCAGAAAGTCAGACTTTGGAGTTTATGTTGGTTTTATTTCCAAAATAAAATCCACAGAATCTGTTTTTTTGTTTGTTTTTGTTTTGCCTGCTTCACTCAATATAATAATAATGGACACTTTCTATTCATTAAAATAATAAAATGGAGCTCAGGTTGACTTTAATAACAGCTCCTGCCCTATGCCTGCTGTTTTAACCTTTCTAAGTTTCTCTGATCCACCTCTATCCCCAGACATCCTACTTTTGTATTTATTAATTTACTTATTTACAGTGCAGGTCAAGGAGTTAAGCGCCCAAGTACGCCACTATACGCAAGGCATATGATCCTACATAAATCCACTGAGTAATGAGGCGGAGAAGGCGGCATACCTGCTACCCCCTCCCCTTTCTCTTACCCCTTCCTGGGGTAATTCCTCTTATTAAGGATGGATTGGTGTTGAGGTTGTGTGTGTGTGTGTGTGTGTGTGTGTGTGTGTGTGTGTGTGTGTGTGTGTTAGATTACAGGTTCTGGTTTTTGGGCATGGGGAGTCAAGGGGAGACAGGGGAATCAGGGGGAGGCTGGTAGTGTTTAAGACCTGTGTTTGGCCAGGGAAGCCGGCAGAGGCCCTCTGGGGTCACCCTGTGCCGCTTTACAAATTGAGGGCTGTGCCGGCAGGCGCCAGGAGAGAGCCCAATGAGCGAGCCTTCTGACCTGTGACCCCAGTCCAGCCCGTGTGCAGGAGCCCCTGTAACCCAGGAGAGGGAACCACTGACCTCTGGGGGTCACATTCCTATTCTTCCTCCTCCGAGGCTGCAGGGGATTCCTGAGTCTCCCAGCACCCATCCTGCACAAATTAAATTTAACGCAGACCTTTACAAAAATAAACAGCTGGTTTTTGCTTTAATTTACCCTGAAGGACATGATCTTGGATAAAATAATGTGCTTAAAGGATAGTGAAGGAGATTTATTGTAAGGGAAAATAATATTGCAAAAGTCAGCCCTCAAAATGAAGGGGGAAAAAGCAACATTCTTTTAAAAGGGTTACTTAAATTAAGCAAAATGATCTGTCCATTTTTATTTTAAAATGAGAAAAATATCTGGTTTCAAATGACCCACAAGTATCTTCAAACTGGTGTGGTCTGACTGCAAACTGCAAACAAAGAAAATGAAGAATCGTTTTCTCATTAGGTTGGAAAAGGTGCTAAAATGAAGCATCCAATGCTAATGTTATCTTCATGAAATCAGGCTGGAATTCACAGCAGCCAGGGCATGGCTGCCACAAAAAGTAAGGTTTATTTGGACTTCACTGATGTTTTTTAGAATCTTCCATATTTTTTAAAACATGCTTACCATGTCATTGGACGAGGAAACCCACACTATTCCCTAACCATTCTTTCTTGATCATTTCTTTTTTCCTTTATTTCTGTATACAGTGCGTGAAACCTGACCTTCACTTTTCAACGTGACTGTTAGGTACATCTCTCTGTAATGTAATGTTTCCTTACATTTAATACCATTTGGGTAAATCCTAGGATCCTGCAAAAACCGATCGGTGCCCCCTTGGCCCCTTTGGAAAGCACCTTTGGATGCTTCTGGTGTGGGTGTCACCAGACTCCACGCTTTACTCCCGCCTCTGTAGCACTCTCTGGTCACCGCTGCTTAATAGTAATTGCTTCAGGAAGTGTGATCACCATGGTTCAAGAACTCGCTAATTCTATCAGAGGGCAAGAAAGAGGCATTCAGGGCCAGGGAGGAGAGTCGGGATGGGTTAAAAGAGGAGGCTGGAGAATGAAGCGACAGAGAAGGAGAAGAATAAATGGAGGGGTAGATTTTATGATTGAAAACGTGTGGCCTTGTTGTTAGACTCTGAAGGATTGTCACACTGCATTAAGCACAGAAACAGTTCATACTCTTGTCAGAGGAAATCAATGTGCGGTGCAACAGGAACAATTTAAATTCTAGTTTGATTTTGAAGGCAAATGACTGATGCTTTTATCACAGGCTTGGTTGTAAGAGCGCATCGGGGAGCAGTCATAACTTCCACTGCAACGCTGGATGAATCACTCCGGAGAGTCTTTTTAAGTCACCATATGTTCACCAAGGGGCCTTTTACAGCTCGTCTGGACTGTCAGAAAGTGTATTTAACCTAACAAAAAGTACCAAGTAGCACAGAGGATTCCAGGTGAAGTATCCCTATACTTCTGCTAGAACAGAAGATATACCTACAAGAGTATTTTTGTAGTGTGTGTGTGTGTGTGTGTGTGTGTGTGTGTGTGTGTGTGTGTGTGTGTGTGTGTGTGTGTGTGTGTGTGTGGCCAGCTGGGGCACACCGCACTCGAAACCAACATGACAGAGAGGCCAAGGGGTGCTGAGAATTTCCTCCACAGGTCCCTGAGCAGGTCCACATGCATGGTTGAACCTCACCACTGGAAACACATCCTGCCCATCACGTCACTCTCAAGCTGGAGCTCTTCTGGGCGGCTGCAGCGTTTCCCATCACTGACAGCGACTCAGACAGTGAGAGGTGTCGGACCACAACCTTCTGCTGGCATTCCCCACAGTCGTATACCCCCGGACCCTTCAGCTAATCCCACACATTCATGGACGTGTACATACATTTCAGGGCATATATGTGAGTATGTGCGTGCCAAGTGTGCGTGAGTGTGCAAAGACAAATCTCTCGCCAGCATGGCTCCCATAAGAGCGGCGTTCCAAAAGGCCTGGTGACATATATAGAATAGCAGGAAGAGGGGACATCCGAGTGTGGCTGCTAGAATTTTGCCATTACATGTGACTCTGGATGCTCCTGCTCTCCCACATGTCGAAAAAGGACGGAGAAAAGAAAGGTGATGGAAAACCATCTGTTCGTTGTCATCAAGTGACTCTGAAAATTGCTTGAGGTGAAATAGGAAGATGGCAAACATGTGTTTTTGTGGAAACAGAAAACAATTATTTGAGGGAACAAAAGTAACAAAAAATACAAATAATTATTAACTGTACCGAAGAATGTTTTTTAGGTACATGCTGTACTTGGGTATTACAATCTTCAACTACTTGAAGCCCTATGTATTGATACATTTAACTGTACTTAATATGCCTTACAGACTCTTCACTTTAGCTTTAATGCAATAAAGGGAACTTATTGAGTATTTTTATCTTTGAAAGCACCCTCCTAATATCGAGACAGATTTTTGCCTTGATGGGATGGAAAAATATGCTTCAAATCATTGAAGACTTGAGTTTCTCCCTTGTCTGGTTCGTCCTTGTACTTGTTTTGCTTTGTTACTCGTGTAACATCTTTTTGTGTGATATTCACTGATCTATACACCAAGGAATCCTCAGTCACACTTTACAATATTTTTCTTCTAATAAAAATGTATTGATAATCAATTAATGCCCGGTTAATCATGAATTAATGTATGACTCATGAGGGACCAAAGCCTGGCTCACACTGCAGGGGCCGATTTGAGGTCTGATTCCTCCTTCCCGACAACCGCGGGGTCGCTCCCGATTTAAGGCTGCTCTGAACCGATTATCTGCCCAGATTTTCTTGTCGTGCTAGTGGTACAAAGATCCAGTCTTAACATCCCAGATCTGTGATCGTTAGATATTTAGGATTCCAAATCTTGACGATTAGGTCATGAAAGGGTCTGGCAGAAACAGGCAGAAGTCGTGTGTGACAACAATCACCAAGAGAGACGAGGGAGGAATGTAATAAGTGTAGTAGCGGCCCTGCTGGTGGAGCAGTTGTTAATGCGCGCGCCCCATGTATGGAGCCCAGGTTCAGGTGGTGAGTTCCTCTGTCGGGCACGATAATCTTAAAGAAATCCTACATACATCGTAGTATGTGATGTGCCAACATTTTCATATCTTGCACTGTGAGCACTTTTGAGATTATGAAAAACATCTTTTAGGATTCTCCTAAAGTGTGTAATGCTGCCCGAATTCAAAACGGGAAAGATTTTAAAACTCCTGCGGTGTGAGCCAGGCTTAATACGCAGTAATGATAACCACATCAGCAACTAATTAAAGGTCTATATGATTCACAGAGTGAGTAATATATATATATAGAATAATGAATAATGTTTGCATTCATGAATATTCCCTATTAAGATCCAGTATAAATTAATTAATGAATTACCAGAGTGGTACAAAGCCCCTGATATGTTAAAAATAATACCTCAGGAAGTGAAGTTTGTGGACAAAAATGAAGAAGCAAGTTTTAGAGCAGACTCAGAGAAGCAAGAAATCTCCCATCCAACTTATTTACCAACTAGAGAAAAGTTCAAGTTCAACATTCTTGGCGTATTTTTTTTTTTTACTTGAAGTTTAAGTTAACAGTTTCCCAAATATGACGTGATGATGTTCACGTATAGCTTTGCACAGAAACAGCCTGAAGAGCTGTCCTTCAGAGGACTACTGTTTGTGTACCTATGAGTACATTTCAGACATGTTTCACTTTTACTTGAGTAAAGAAACTGACTTCATCTTTCACCCAAGCCTTTTTACTTTTTCAAAAGCAAAGAATGTTGATAACTTTTCCACCTCCGGCACATTATTATTGACAAACCCTGATCTCACCTGAGATACTGCCCTTCTCTCACGTTAAGCAAGCAGACAGTATGGATTAAGACGACTGTGTGAGAGGCACACAAAGAGTCATGAAGAGAAAGAGCACTCCAGTGTGTCATGTGTAGTGAACTGTGAATGGCCTGCTGGTAGGTAGACCATAAGACCTGCTTTGCTCCATATCTGTTTACAGCCCCCTAGGATCTTATTGAGGCTCCCTACATCATCGCTACAACCATTTATACCCAGAAAAACCACACATATGCCCTCATACACGTGTTCCCTCATTTACAAACAGTCAAAAGTGAATCCATATGCAGTGAGCTAAGCAGAGAAAGAAAACTATCTCTGTATTCTCATAGCTAAAATCTAAGCTATGAATACAGAGTCCACCACAATCATTAGAAATACATGACATAATAGATAGTAGCGCACTTCACTAGGTTAAATGTATTTAGTCTCTCCCATGCTTCCACTTGTGCTGTCCTCCAATACCCTGTGTTGGGTACAGGGGTGCACATGTATTGGCACTGTGTTAGTGCTGATGGTGTTCATGGTGGTGAGATCCAGATGTGACACCCTCTCCTCTGTTCATGTAGACTAAACCTGTGGAGAGGAGAGCTCCAGACCTCCATAGGATCAGCCCTTCTTTGCAGGGCTGCAGCCCACATGTGGACCATCCAGCCTGGGCGGCCACTCCGCGTTACACCCTCCATTTGCAACAAAAACTTGTCAATAAGGCTGGTATGCTGCATCACACTTGGTGATCCAAAGTCTGGTAGAGCCAAGACAATCTGGTTGAGTGAGCACCCCCATGTATGGATCAGTAATATTGCCGAGTTCGAAGGTGTTGACTCCAGTAGTGCTAGAGTAAATCCTTTGCTTTAGATCACTGTATTTGAGGGTAACTGACTCAATCTATTGATGTGAAATATTGAATTGTTCAGGGATAACTCTATCTTCCCTTGAGTCGGGTGATCTTTAAAGGAAGGATGACAAAACATGATGTTTCTTTTTTTCTAGAGCCAACTTGAATCACCTAACTTGGGAAGATTTAAAGGATATTGGTAATCATGATGGGGAAAACCTACACCATGAATTAAACAATGTAAAAGTTTATTTCTTGTATTATTTTGTGTGTTACATGCATTTGTCTGGGGGTAACATAGACTGTAAATATTAATGGATGAAGCCTGAGTGATGTCACCCATCTGTTACGGCAGTGGGCTCCGGAGGCTCATCCTCGGCAGCCCTCGCCATGCTGGATTGTCATTTTGCAAAATGCAGTATTGCACAGAATCAGAGGTCTGAAAGTGCAAACAGATTTGTTGAAACAAACAACATGAATCTTATACGGCTTTTCCCCATCTGTTACATCAATGCCTGCCTGATGTTCATTGTGTTTTTTTCCACAATAGAAAATTGCATCATGCCATCTTTCTGAACCCCTTCCTGTACCGGTTCATGAGGATATCCCAAATAATCCGAAACGATGCACATGAAATTAATTTCGCAGACATCTTATCGGTAGTTCAGTCATTTGTTTTTTGTCTGTTTATGCAATTAAGTCTGAGTTTCTACAGTACAATGTGTTTAGTCCAGACAGACCACTTATTACATAATTGTTTCAGAGTAGAGGACATCATTTTGATTAACTTCAGTCACATGCTAAGTGTTTACTTAAGCAGCTTACCTCAATAAGGAGTTATTGTTCCAAGCCCGCCTGCCTCAAATATTCAAAATGAGCGTAGATGACCAACTGATACGGTATTACAGAAATCCTAAATGTAGAGGTATTAGTAAAGACAAAAGTGAAATGTATTAGTCTTTAAATGTTTTTCAACCAGAAGACAAAAAAAAAAAAAAAACAGCAGTCAGACTGGTAGAGTTCTGAGTTTGAAACTGTCCTGAGAGGTGTGTTATCAGAATCAGCAGCTATCATCCACTGGACTTAAACATTTCCTTCCTCTTAACAATTTGTTCCTATCGCTAACTTCCTGCTCAGCCTCTGCCTTCATGCCAGAGGGCCCTGAGAGAGATACATGATATCATATCTCAATTATGACTCTGCAATTTAGATTATTATGCTACAGGAGAAAAGTACTGTCTCCAGGGGGGAAGCAGTATGTCAAATATTCAACTCGAGGTCACAGACTCCTCTTAAATGGTGTATTAGACAGTTAAAGGACAAGTCTGGTCAAAGGGGGAGATGGAAAGTGATTTTCTAGCAGTTTGCAGTCAGAAGTAGGGTTAGGGCAGAGAAATTGTGTAAATAGACATCCCCACTATTGTACCAACTCGGTGTCCTCATCACCCACGCAGTGTGGTAAAGTCCTTCCTGTTGCCTCCCCATCCTTCCATCAGCCCTGCCATTGTACTGTAGCCCTAATGTCTCTCCCTCTTTCCTGTCTTTAGTCTTCTGGATGTTTTGGACACCATAAGCTATACAGGAAAACTGTATGTATTTGGTTTGTCTTTGGAGTCAGGGGGCTCTGTCAGCACTGGGAGAAAGCCTCTGTATTGCTGCCCTTCGTCTTCCGGGGTTATTGGATTGTATTTGTGCGCTGCAGCGGCCTTCACAGCTGAAAGGCAGCCAGTGGAATTTCAGGGAGGTCTTCAGTGTAACAGGTAGAGAGCAGACTTCTCTTCTGATCTGCCTCCCACCAGAGAGAATCGGGTTGCCTCAGTAGCCCCTGGACATTTGACGTTGTAGAAATATTTTCATAACTGATTGTGTGTGAGAAGGTGGGAGAAAGAGCGAACCAGGGTGACATGTTCTCTGAATTGCCGTGGAAAAAATGTAGCGGCTCGATAACCCCCACCTTGCCTCTCTCCTGTGCTTCTCTCCCTCATCTAAGAGTATTTGTATTTCATACCAGAGATATGGCAAGAAGGACTGGAATGCACCAAGCTGTAGTCCCTGAGTGAAAGGCGTTTTATGGCTTCTGACACTAATCATAGAGCTCACATATTGGTTTGATTTCTGCAGATCAGGCTCTAATGGCCAAACACTCTCAGGGTTAATCAATGTGTGACGAGACAAGGTAGAACAGGGCCTCAACCACATCGGTCGCAAATTACGAGCGTGTGCTCAAGCATGTGTGTATGAGTTTTCTAGAGGGGCACACACCGATATTAAGTTGTTGATCCTGCTTTACTACCTCTCTTCCTGTGTGGTAGATCTTCGTGTGAGCAGTGCAGAAGAAGGGGCTGGTAATATGTTGCGGACAGAGACTCTGGATGTGCAGAGGGCTAATGAGCTGGGAGTGAAGAGACACCAGCTGGCTCCTCAGGAGAAGTGAGAGCACTACAGTGCCTCCCATAAAGAAAGGGTCACCAGTTCAGTCCCAGTTCAGTTCAGTAAAAGAGCATATAACAAAATCCCTTCAGTTTACAAATACTGGCAGACTCACTCTATGAAAGAAAGGAGAAAAGAGGAAGACCAAGTCCAAGAGGAATTTCTCAATGGGGAAAAAAATGTAGTTAATTGTTTCATATCATATCATATTATTTCGGAGGGCATTGCATTCATGTTGTATCATATCATATTTTACTGCATTGTTGAAAATAACACCTTGCCCAAGCATATTGCGGAATTCTACTTTCATAAAGGCGTTTTATTCTTCTTCAACCACTAACGGGCAAGTGTCTCTGTAATATTAGTCCTGCTTCCCAAACCATCATCCCGCTGGTCTCCAGTCAAACCAGACCCTGACCTGAAATCTAAGACCTGGTCTGATGTGGTTGAGGCTTGGACACTCGTGCTGCCAGACTCTCTACAGGAAGGTCAGAAAACAGAGAATGTCATTTTGGTAAATGTGAATTAAATGTCATGGCAGATTAGACATTAACTAAGAAACGTGGGGACATCATGCACAAATTAAGACTTGTGTTCCTAAATGATATGAGGTGATCAGCTTATATTTAATTCTACAAACAATATCAGTGTCGCATTTTAAATAAAGCAGACCAAGCACACAAACTATGAAGACTTATCCCACAAATACGTACTAGGAAATTATATTTTTCCACAGCAATGATGCTGTTATATTTTTCCTAGACTATACACTGGATCCAGGAATGGAAATGTAAAGTCATATTTAAAGTCATAGTCTTTAAAAATGTTAAGTATTGCAGATATGAGAGAGAGATTGTGTAAGCTGGAGTGAAAGAGGCAACGAGCCTGCTGTGTGGCCTGGCTGCACCGAGAGAATTTAAACAGATAATATGTCTTTTTCTTTTGACTGATGATACACACACACACAGACACACACATATACACACACACATACACACACACACACACACACACACACACACACACACACATACACACTTCTCGTGGCATGCTGACTGTGTTTATCTCAGCCCAGGCTCTGTGTAATAAAGCATGCTTGTTTTCAGCACCCAGGCCAGCCATGTACACATGTTTGCCCGACAGACACACACACACACACACACACACACACACACACACACACACACACACACACACACACACACACACACACACACACACACACACACACACACACACACACACACACACACACACACACACACACACACACACACACAAGCTTGGTAGAGATGCTGGACCGAGGGCCCCCTCCTCTGGAGAGCCTGGATAGCCTTTGCTGATGGTCTGATGTGTAACAGCTTTTGTTTACTTAGTGCAGAGATGACTCTATCCTATGTGACACTGAGGATGATCAATTATGGCTGAGTCCAAGTCCTGGAGAGATAAATACTCTGATGGCCAGGTTCCATAAGACCAATTTAAAGTGCCTCTGTGGAAAAAAAGAAAAGAAGCAGAGAGCATTCAGTAGTGATGTGTGCCCCTCTTTTTGTCCGTGTGTGGCTGCAAGTCTGTGCAAGAGAGCGATGCCTAAAAATAAACTCTGTGTGACGCATTTTCATATTTTATCAAGGACTAAAGTGTCCAATGAGTCAAGAAATGCAGCTGAGCTGTAGAAATAATGGGTTTTTTTCTGATATCTTTACAAGAAATGTCTAAAATAACATAATAATTACACAAGAGTACATATTTAGTTTGGTAACCACTTGCTGTCTAATTGTGTCAATGTATTTTTGCATTGTCATTATGACATTACTTCCTAATTATCTTAGAAAAGTTGAATATTGTGGCATAAATTACTGCATTGTAAGTAATCACAATTATTAATCATCCAGAGTTTATCAAGTTATGTATTATCCTCAGGAGTGGACGACATGACCTCAAATCAACATCACGATTATTTAAACATTTTACCTCGATTACGATTAATGAACGATTATTTCATTTTTGTTTTTTTCCCTCATAGTTCACTGACAGGTTTACTGTAAATATGCTCAACTATTAAAGCTGGGATATTTTTTCTAATGAAAGATTGCATATCTGTTGAACTATTATGTGGTTATTTCAAGCATCGCTTGACACATTTTAGTAGAAATCAACTTCTCTACAGTAGAAAATAAATAACTTGCATTCCTTGCAGTGTTTACATTTGACTTCTTTTTGTTCCCTAAAGACAAAATGTGTCCAAACGACGGACATTGCTTCCATGTTGCGGATTGGACAAGTCGTCACGTCCCTCTGCCCTGAAAATAATTGAAATAATCGACATGGGCAAGATTACATCGGTTAGAGGTTCTGAATGTCGGTTTCTAATATAATTTTGATTAATTGCCCAGCCCTACTCAGGAGTCTGAGATGTTATGATGTTTTCTCAGGTGCCCACTGAGAATCAAGAAGTCAGCCTGGTTTATTATTTTCCTTTTACAATAACGAAGATGACTTGACTGGAGTATATATTATTTCATGTAAAGATAGCCTCGGCAGACATTGATATGTTTATTTAATGCTTACAAGTATCCAGAATGCAACTCAAACATGCTCTTTTTGTCATGGTTTGTTGAAGACATACATGAACACCTGAACAATAATGAGATAATAAAAGCATTTTAATTGTTTAAAAAGAAAGTGACTTGGAGTTGTTTTTTGTGATTAGATGTCTAAAGTATTATTTATAGTTGACCACCTGTTCTTACTGTAAATGTGTCTCAGCTGTGTAAGACTGCCTTGTTGTCATCATAAAGGGATATTGAAGTGGTGTTTTTATATCAGCCTCTTGTAACTCTCTCCATCAGTATCATATCCTCCCCTCGCTAACCAGGAGGTAAAGTCAGACTGAATAATGATGTGGGAATGAAACGGCCTTTATAGATGTTCTGACCTGCATCATCTTATTTGGCTCTCTTTCAAAAAGAAAAAGTATGGATGCTCTATGTGATTGAATTAAATCAGCAAGTATCTGTGTGGCTCACTGCGAGCATGTACAGAATACGTCCCCACACATCAAGATACAGTCTGTGAGCATTTGCACATGCTCGTATGAGGGTTTGAGTGCAACTGTGTTTATGTTGAGCTGTGATTAACACCGTCCAGGTGCTCCTGTTGGCAGAGCTGCTGGTTTAGACACTCACACATTTTCCCTTCTGGCTTTGTCCGACTGTCCTTATTTACAGAGCTGGACGAAGCCAACACGTTGAACTGCTGACCACCATTTATTCTGGGACTGTCTCATAAACGTCTCTCCATGAAGAGATGGAGCGCATGCGTAAGAGTAAAATAGCCGTGTGTGGGTGGGGGAGAAGGGATTCCACAGTGACAGTGAGTGTATGTTAGGGGTTGTGGATGGAGGAGGAGGAGGAGGCGGGATAAAGGTGTATGCTGAGGTGTGATGGTCCACTTCAAGTTGAAAGATGGATGCCGAAGTAAATGTCCAGGGAGATTTCAGACAGCGTTGAGGATTTCAATAACCCCATCTCCACCGGTCTAGACAGGAAGGCCGGACTCGGGCCGCACACAACCACAGCCCTATGAGTCGGTCGGAGGCCTGGACCTGGGTTAATCGGCTCCCCAGAGGAGCAGGAGCCTGTTTATATAGTGCTGGTATGGCGGTCCGTGTGTATCAACAGACCCTTCTTTCAAATGATCAGTGTGATTTGTTCAGATGCACAGGACATCTCTCTGCTGCACTGGCTAAATTCATAACCAAGAAAATGTCAGGAGATGAGGAGAAGCAGGGAGGCAGGAGGGGTCAGGAGGGGGCCAGTGTACCATACACAGCAGAGCGAGGAGAGAAAGAAAAGAAAGGCATTGTTGAAAGTTCATTTGTGAACTGGACGGTGCTGCATGGAGATTTGGGGGGTGAAACTATCAGTGGTTTTGTGTTTGAGAGAAAAAGGATGGAAGAGTTGGAGCAGGACAGCCTGAAGGAATACGACGAAAAACATTATGTAAGTGTTGGCTGAAGGAGAGAGGTCTGGTGTAATCACTGGCATTAAACATGATGTCTTGCTCCTGCTCTGTATCAGCACTAACATGCACCTGTATGTCAGACATCGAGTGGAAAACAAAACAGCTCAGCATATTTAACCTTTGTCTTTTAAAAAAAATTTAAGAATAGTCATCGTTTACATGAACCAAAATTATTCAGAGTGGGTTCTGTTTTAAACACACAAAAACATATTCAGGTTATGATACTTTAAAATATACACCTTTAGACTTCTAATAACGTGCAGAACAATTTGACATCTAAATCATTTAGTAAATGGACTTGCTTGTATATCGTTTTCTAGTCTTCTGACTAAGCACTTTTTACACCACAGGTCACACCAACACATTCACACCCCTTCAAACACTGATGGCAGAGGCTGCTATAAAAAGTATCCATCAGTATGAACAAATCTATTGATGGACATTCACACGCTGCCGACAAAGCAGCGGGAGCAACTTGGGGTTAAGTGTGTATGTGTGTATGTTCTAATAAACATCTGCAATGAGTAAACAATAACATGAATTGATGTGATTTGTCACATCTTGAAACATATTTTAACGAATCAAACCAGAGGCCACAAGTGTGGATGTTTTTTTTAACCACAATCAGTCCTCAGTAAAATACCTTGTCAGTAGTTTTTACCACAGTTTTTTGACTTTTGTCTATTTTAGGTAATGTTCCCTCGCTTGCGGAGTAAAAAAAGACCCCTGTCCTGACATCCCCACATTCCCACTCGATGTTCTAAGAAGCCTACAGTCAAACGTGTCTTCATCCCTCCTATAACCCCGCTGCTCTGACAGTCAGAGGAGAGCATGCACTTTTGATTAAACTACCACAGCCCTGTGTTTACTTCTAGTTAAGTGGAGGTCACAAGCATTTTTTCTCTCATTCCCCCTCTCCCCAATAAATCTCTTTCCGGCTGGGGGAGACGAGTCTTAGGGCAGAAGGAGACGGAGACCCCGCGCTCGGTGGTCCTCTGTTGCCAGCGCTGGGGAGAGCAGGAGCTAAAAAAATAAACTCTCCCTTCTGGCACTGAGGGTGGGCGATGCCACTCTGCGACAGGGGACGGCAGGCTCTGGTGAGTGTTACTAAACTGTCACTGACCCCGCCCCTCCCCACCCCACCTCACCCCACCCCAACCTCAACCCAGGCAAGCACCCCCATCACTCCCCATTAGTGTCCTTTGGCGTGGGCTTGGCAAGAAGGACAAAAGGTGGGGTTAGAATGGTCAGAACAAAAGTTCCCAACCAGCAGCAGTTACGTGCACACACAGACTCTAACATACAACACACTCACACTGCAGCTATAGTGCAGGCCACCGGGGCACACGTCACTGTTGTCAGATTGAACACGACACAGAGCTAATCCAAACCAGCTCCAAGCTTCATCTCAAACACACACACACCGACACACACACACACACACACACCGACACACACACACACACCGACACACACACACACACACACACACACACACGCCTTCACAAATGTACACTCTGCAGCAAAAATACTTTTATACATCTCAAATATATAGATAGGCATTTAAGATATTTGTGTGTTTTTATGTGTGACTGTTTGTGTGTGTGTCTAGTATGTGTGTTAGAGAGAGAGAGAGAAAGAGACTGAGAGAGAGAGAGAGAGGGGAAGGGAGAGGGAGCAGCTGCTTAATGTTTAGCAGGAGCAGCTCTTAGTGGACTTGGCGTGCCCTGACAAAATCCATTTTGTGATGGAGTTGTGATTACAGTGATAGGCCAGGAATTATGATGTTGGCTCCTGCAGGGCCCCGGTTTGTTCACAGCTGTAGAGAGCACCAACCCATGTGTTCTCATCCTCTCTCACTCTAATCACTTTCTCTCTCAACTAACGGCGGTGTGATGTAATTTGCTGTAACAGTTTATGAATCCCACATACTAACACAGCTTGGATTTAAGGCGTATTAGACTTTGTTTTCTGAAGACTGCTGTCCATATGTGTCTGGAGACTGTAATTAAGAGGGGGACCTTGCCACTGTGATGTCACCGACAGGTTTGTGAAGTCCTGCGTGAAGCGTCAACTTCATCATTTTAGCAGTCGTCACCTTGTTTTTTCTTTGCAAACAGAAGTGAATTTATTTGAGGGACTATACTTCCCTTTCCTGGTTTAACATGCTGTGGTAGCGACTTGTCAATCAGAGGCAGCTTTAAAGTTTATCCTGATTTATCATTACTCTTAAAAAAAACTGTATTAAAGAGGACGTGAAACTAGTCAGTGAGAGAATAAACTTATTTGGAAAATGTTTTCAGAGGTAATTGTTATTCAGAAGCAAGAAATTTTTCTTTCTAATTTTCATTAAAATCAGACTTAATTCTGCAACCAGCAAAGTCTCCCCCTGCTGGCCATTAAGAGATTGCATGTTTAAGATGCTTCTTCATTGGCTTCAGTTGTGTAACCAGAGGCTTTGTCCACTTCTACTATGGTCATGTATCTGAACAGAAAGCACAAGGGAAAAAGCGTTGTCATGTTTAAGTATATAGATTCACTGAGGCTTTTTTTGATACATATAGCCTTTCCGTGACAAATGCTAAATTAACCATCTGGAGTTGCTTTCTAATGCTCCCCTCATTGTTTGATGAAACCTCAGCTTATTAGCAGTGATCAGTGAGATGAGGTTGACCTCCTGAACTCCTAAAACAGAACACAAACCAAATGTGCATTCAGCATAAAGCTCCTCGAGCATAAATTGGACTCATTTGAGATACTTGGAGAAATCAAACCTCGGCGTGCGGAGATGCTGAGATACATTTTTCCATTCCCCTTTATTCATCCAATTCAGATCTAATCTCCTCTGACTTCTCTCACATTTGCTTCAGAACCGTAAATGCATGATGGCAGCACACGCTAACACTTAACTCTGATACACACACAAACTCACTCAGTAAACCGGTCCTGAAGAATTCTGCAGTTGATGCGGCTGCGGTTCACTTAGCCATGCTGCTACTTTAAACACAACCTGTGTGGCAATCCTATTGTGACTATCAGTCCTTCTTGCACTCTTCACCTATGAGTGTACTGTATGTTAAAGTCTGTGTGAGTGTGTGTGTGTGTGCCAGCATTGGCGTAGAGACTGCTGGATGAGCATGTTTTCAGGACAGAAGAGTTGTTTTTCATACACACACAGCTAATCTGGATGTTCCACTGCACAACCCTCTCTCTCCTCCTGCATCGGCCATCCCCTGCACACTAAATGTTATCCTTTGGGCTCCTAATTGCCTGTAATTTGCTCGATGAAAGAATCCCCTGCTTGTCTGGATCAGTGACGCGTGGTAACCTGAGAAGCCCTGAGGGGGAGGAAGAGGGGAGGAAGGAGAGAGGACAGAACCAGCCAAGGGGAAGTAGGTGGATTAAGTGGGCAGGACATGGAGTTGAGGAGGGGACAGAAATCAAAAATGTAGCTTTTACATTCATCATCCAGGTTAACTTCATGAAAGTGTTCAAATGCTGCTGATTAAGATTCATAATTGCAGATTTCTCTGTTTGCACAGTGAAAAACGCTCAATGATCTCTTTGCATTGTTAAAGGGATCGTTACCTCAGATATAATTTTTTTTTACTTTATTCTTGTGGTTTGGAACCATGCAGATAGCAGAATTTCATGGTTGGTATGCAACATATTTGCCCAGGAGGAATGACCTTATTAATCCAGAGCATTCGTGTTGTCATGACATTGACTGATAAAATAGGCTTTGAGATACATTTATACAGATAAATCAAATATGTATGTAATTGTAAATGTAAAATGTAAAATATATACACACTTGCGAAGTAACTTTCTGTCATTTGAATTTATTTACGAACTCCCAATCCTATAATTTAAGGAAGCAGTCTATTGTGTTGAATCATATCAAGTTCTCTTCTAACAGTGCAATTAAAGGAATTTATGAAATGTTTTTAGAAAAAAAGCTAATTTTAAAACTAAATTAAAGAACTAAATCAATGCCTCACTGTGTACCTGAAACAAATGATAATGTTAAAAAATACAGTATATATATATATATATATATATATATATACATGATATGATAACATAATCACTGTATTTTAATAAATATTGAATGGATTCTTTTCTTTTTTTGAAATGTGTTAATTTGCTCTACCACAGGACACTTATTGACAAATGACAGCTATGAAGACAAACATATAGGTGAACATGCACACACTCACTAACGCTATTCACATCAGTCCCAAAGTTTTCTGATCAGAACACACTGTGGTCTCATGGACAGGATGTGGGGTCTTGATTGTTTACTTTAATTTCCTGTGGCGAGCGATGATGTGGGCCTGCCTCTCCCAGTGTTCAGTGTCCCAGTTCAACATGTCCACTTCGGGCTGTACTACCGTCCCCCGCCTGCCAGCTCCCCACACCTCTCAGGGCTATGTGCTTCATGGACTGAGGGATAAACTGGTGGGCCGTGGCTCCGCTTAAATGTACAGTTGATTGCTATGAGATTACACTGCTCCCTTTCAGCTGGGGTCAACGTCCTCATGTTTGACAGTTGGAATCACAAGCAAATTGTGTCATTTCCTACTTGTTGCAGCTCCCCTTACGTGTGTGTGTGTGTTTGTGTGTGTGTGTGTGTGTGTGTGTAGATGATTTTCTTACTCAGGCAACGGTGTGCAAGGCTAATTATACATGACTCGTGTACCTTTAGTTTACAAGAATACAAACTGTACTTTGACCTTTCCCAACTGGCGTCTCGTGACTTATCAACCATTTTTATGTTTTTCTGCTTTTTTGTTTGCTACTTAGATTTTTTTTCTGTCATGGTCACCATGTCTTTCCCTAAATCTCAGAGCAGAAGTCTCATGTTGCATCTGTGGCCGCTTCCAGCAGCATTCTGGCCCATTGTAGAGCCGAGCGGGTTTACAGTTTACATCTGCCTGTTTGCCTGTCCTCTCGATACTCCTCCTAACCGGGACCACCCAGGAGAAATCTGGAGTATTACTGGTTTCTCTCTCTCTCTTCCCCCTCTCTTTCTTGCTCACACCATTTTTCCGTATTTCTATCTTTTTTTCCTCCCTTTTTATAAAACTTTCATTTCTGGAACAGTAAAGCGATCTAAGCCTCCTTTTCTCTGTTGTTCACTGGCTATTGCTACATTAACACCAAGGCTAACGCACATAATAAGCAACGTCATGAGAATATAAATTGGATAGTAAAATAAACAATGCAACCCTAAAGATTTACAGAACAACTTAACAGTGTTTTTTGCACATTCTGCATGCAGGAGATCTCTCTCGGGCTGTTCAGTGTACCATCATTTGTGTGACGGGGATTTCTGGAAATATGATACCTGCTTTCTGTCTGAATTGTTCTCTTAATTTGGTGTAATTGGTGCTTTCAGTTAGACAGTGAAGCTCTTAGCAGCAGTTAAACACAGTCATTTCTTTCTCTTGCTAAACAGCCTTTGTCTTTGCTCTGAGTCTGTTATAGAACGCTATTGTCTGACTGATTTGAGGAGGACAGCATTTCAATCCTATCTATGCTGAGAGTGACAATAAATTGAATCAAGAATCTACTGTATGAGTGTATAGGCTAAAATAACACATTTTTGCTCCTTTTCTCTAAGTTTCATTTTGCTTTCCTCTCTTGTTTTTCTTTTCTTTTCTAATTTTTACACAAAAATACTTCCCCCCCTTGCTATGAGTGTAGAATATTAAATAGCAGACTCAAGAGTGGCTGGTGGGAGAGTTTTGGCTGGAGCGTGAGCCCTGTCCCGTTCTCTTCTCTTCTGTCTTAACACACAAGCCAACTGTTTACACTCTGGGGTCATGGACTCTGTAAGTGAAGATACCACTCATATCTCTCCGTGATGTCCTGTTCCCTCGAGATGTACTGTAATAGCTCGCCTTGACATTGCCATAGCGACGCCATACATGGCACGACAAGAATGACTCATCACAGTCGGGAATTGGTGTCTGTTTTCCAATGAAGTTCGCTTTACTCTGAGCATGGCATGTGAAATCCCTGACAGACTTTAGATTTTACTTAAAGCAACAAGCCGATCAGAGGAATGAAGCGTGTTGATTTTCGAGGCTGAGGCAGCTCCGTTGTGATTTTTCTCTCTGGATGGTGTGTTTCTGATTTTTTAACGAATTGGATGAAATGCCCAGTCACCAATTTCATTCTCCTTTTGTACAATTGTCCTCCCAATTTCAAAATATTTGTTGGAAATTTTAAAATTGCATCACAAGAGGATGTATCCTCTGTGAATACAAACACTGAAATGGCACAGCGACACACACAGAAAACCAAACATACACTATGTCAGATACAATGTTTACAGAATGGGCAAGTGTTACAAATCAGAGCTGTTGCCAGGGATAAAAGAGATATTTTTCAATGTCCGACTGCATGGGTGAGAGGAAGTGCAGGTGGATATGGATTGAAACGGCATCTGATTTGTCTGAAAATAAAAACATAACATCTGGTTTATAAATACCTTTCCAAGAGATTCAGATGCCTAAATGACAAATTATCTTTTTGTACATTATAATAGCATGACTCCTAAAAGGTTACTGGTAAGATAACATTTGTTAAATCCCAAATTACAGATTTTATATTTTCACCCTAAGTCTTGATCAACTGAACACACAACCTGAGAAGATGCAACAGAGGAAGAGGGAAGACAGGCTTTCCTGAAAGCCCTCCTCAATGTAAGGACATCACAACCAATCTAATCAGCTTCCTTGGACAAAAAGAGGGGTACAGAGGAGCTGCCTAATTGCTGCTTTGTTCTGTATCTCCCACCACTCAGCAGCGCTAACCGGCCCCAGTCTCAGCCCGGAGCTTCCTGAGCTCTGACTAACTGAAGGCACACACGCACATGCCCACACAGTAGATGTTTACTTGTAATCATGGCATTTAGTTACAATAATTTATTTCCTCGTGTACATGACATGGAAAATACAAATCATTGCCAACCAGGGAACTCTGAGCTGAGTGGAATGATGTTATTATAGAGTTACAAATATGAGGCTAGCTGACACTGCAAAAGTAAAGGGAGCATGAAGTGTATCTAGCCTGATTTTTTTTTTTAAGACGGCAAAAGCTAAGCTCTACAAGACCACTGTCAGAGTTGTTGGAGTCAAGTGCAGATTGAACTGGATCAGCTGAACTTGGCAGAACAGAAACAGAGCTTCAGCACAAAGGGAGAAGTGATGCAGCCACCAGGCACAAAAACACAAATGTCACACAAATGTCACACAACCGAAACCTCAACAACAACCTCTTTGCCAGAATACACTTTTTTTTTTTTTTTTAACTTGCGCTCTTATTTTCTGAATCAGTGTGTGTACAGGTCAGGCACCTCAACATTTTTTATAATCACCAAATAAAGCAACATCATATTTTGACCGTTGAAAAGTTGCATTAATGTATGGTACAGGTTAGTTGTACATATAGCTGCAAGAAAAACTAATAATGTAACAGGAGGTATGGCAAGTCACATTTTTCCTTATCATCAGAGTATATTTAGTTGTTTCTAAGAATACAATATTTTATATTGTCTTATACCAAAAATCTGCTGAAATGTACAAAAAAATCTAATGAGCCACAAGGGGAGGATTTTTACAGAAGACAACAAAACCATGATGACATCACAACAGCATGACACAAAAAGATGCCGATTGTTTGTTGACAAATCAAAAGCTCATTAATAATGATAAAAAGGTAACATGCAATTTCTTTTTACAACTCAAGAAATCTTACTCAAAAATGTTTACCTGAATGTGATTTAATGCAGATAACAATTATCTTGCACATGCGAAAACACACAGTGTTCTGTCACACACACACACCCACACACGCACACACACACACACGCACACACACACACCCTCACAAACACACCCACACACGCACACACACACACACACACTGGCCTGCAGTCACTGGGTCACAGGGTTAACACAAGCCAATTACCAAAACAGTTAAGGAGGAGACAGGAAACACAATATTTACCACACGAGTGCCTCAGTGATGTACTACACACAGAAACACACTGTGTACGCCTAACTCTATGTATTTGCCTCTAGGAGTATAAAATTCATCCAGTCTTATAATTCTTGAACAACAAGCAGTGACTGGACATTGGACGAATTGATCCATGATGCTGCTTTAAGTTGAAATAAAATGATATTTTACATATTTTAACTACAAAAATGATTGTCTGTACAACAAGTAGGCTAATACACAAACATCTACAGACTCTGATAATCTATCTTACAAATACAGGCTGCTTTTTAACTAAGTTCAGTTTTGGTACATTAAAAAAAAACGTTTTATCCTGCAGTTGTGAGGAAGTGTGCAGCTGTTTGTAAGTCGGACTCATATCACAAAACCCATTTTTGTATGCACAAAGAAGGCGTTCATGCTTTTCTTTGAAGTTTTGACATGTCCGATAACTATAAATGTCCGTGTATCAGACGTGTTTATATTGGGGATGTCTGGTTTGACCCTGGCGTGTGGCTGTGGGACACTGCGGGGGGTCTCACTGTTTCCTGTTTATCACATCTTCCACATGAATGTCAAACAGTTTACCTAACAAGGTACTCTCTCTATGTCTCATATCTGTCTCCTCTCTGCGTCTCACCTCTGCACGCGCACACACACACACACACACACACACACACACACACACACACACACACACACACACACACACATACATACATACGCACATACATGCATTGTCTCACTACTCTCACTACTCTCCCAATGGAAAGTAAAACATGCACACTAATGTAGAGTGGAAACACCTTAGAGCTCAATAAAGCTCACACACAAATCTTTGTGTGTGGAGAAAAACACACGCGCTGAGATTTTCTCACCAGCACACACTCAGGCACACTCAGTCAGAGAGTTTAAGTGAGGCAGGAAGTGAATAGTTGAACATCATTTAACGTAAGTGGAGTCATCAGGAGGCCAGGGCTTTTTTTATTTTCACATATCTCAGTTCTGCTCTATAACAATTTACACACAATAACTCTGCTTCCAAAAGGAATTTCAAAGGTAAAAGATAAATGGTCCTGAAAATAATCGATGTAAGCACTGGTTATATAATTTGCAGTACTATTATTCAGGGCAGAGGGATGTTTAAAGTGCAGCATGAGTTTTAAATTCATCTTAATTTATAATGGCATTACAATATGGTAAAGAAGTCTGTGTTGACCTCTGCTAATACTGCAATATCTTACATTTTAGCAAATTAATTAGTAATAAGCCAATGTGATTTGCCATAATAGTGAGGGCCAAACTAAAAACATCACAGATAGAATTGAAATGGATATATAGATTTTTAGAACTGATTTATTTTCTTCTCCTTCAAATTGCAAATGTTTTACAGGCTGTCTGATCTCCTGCTTGAGAATAAAAGTTGTCCTTATTAACACAGGCTTAGCCAAAACCAGCCGGACATGACAACATAAGAAAGTTTGAAAATTAGGACATTTTCTATTATGTACAATCTCTAATAGTGACTCTCAACATGGTGCATCATTTTCAGTGGGTCATGAACGTGAAAATAAAATTCCATGAAGCACTGTTCAAACATGTTGTTTTGTTCAGTCGCTCTGCTCCGTCACATGTTTTTGCAGAGTCTGAGCTCAAGACTGCACTATTTTTCTTAAAGTAAATCTTATTGGTTGAAAACATTCAGAAAGTTGGTGGTGGGTCCTGGGGTTGAGAACCGCTGATCTAGACGACGGGTAGATGCATATATGCAACAAAACAATAAGAAGAGCCTTCAGAAAACCATATTGTTGCTATACTTGATTGTTTTGACTTGATTAATGTGCACAAGTGGAAATATGGGACAGGCTGTATGAGCAGAATTTTATTCTACCAGTTTCTCAGAATGACTCTGGTCTTCCTGTCTCTGTTACAGAGCTTTCTCCAGACTTAACTGTCTTGTAAACCATGTTAAAGCTACACAGAGAAACCTGAGAATGTGTGTGTGTGTGTGTGTGTGTGTGTGTGTGTGTGTGTGTGTGTGTGTGTCTGAGAAGAGAGCGAGAGAGAGAGAGAGAGAGAGAGAGCGAGAGAGAGGATAGAACTAAAGTATAGGTATGTATATGAAAGGCTGGAGGAGGTAGTGGTAATTTGCAAGCTCGGTTTTAGAGCTTTAGAGGATTTGTCATCAATCTGATACCCACCATGACTGAAAGCCGAAGTGGGTGGCTGAAGGTGTGTGTGTGTGTGCATGGTAATTCTCCTACAATATAATCACATTTGAGTGTGTTATAAAGAGCTAAATGAAATACTGAAAAATTTATGCCATTTTTTTATCAGAAGTGTTTATCGTAACAAGCTATTTCCTGAAATAATAAGGTTTATAGAACCATCTCCTCCGTAGAAAAAAAAAATCAAACTAATTCGATACCGCTCTAGGTGAGCTAATTAATGATTTTTGCCTGCTTGATATGGATGAATTGGGTGGTCTTCTGAGGGTAGAAACCCCACAGCTAATGCTTCACTTTATCCTGGCCCCCAAGTGATGCTTGTCCAGGCCTGAATCACAGGGACTTAGATTTAGGGGCAGGTATTTAAACAGATAAGGGATTGAGTTACCAAGATGGACCGGTAAGAAGGGTCAGACACAAACAGGAAACACATCTATTGTATGATTTGGGAGGAAAAGCACACAAGCAAGTGTTGTCAATACAGTTTTTCCATTTTCTGATTTTCCTTTCCCCCCCCCCCTTATTATTTGTTTTTCCATCGTTTGTTTTTTCCATTATTTCATCATCATGTCAAAGAGACAGAGAAAAAGGAGCGAATGAGATGGCAGATGAATATGTGTGTGTGGGTGGGTGGTCTCGTGAAATGAGAAGGCACAGGAATGAAGGTTGTACACTGTGAGTGGTAATGAACTGTTAAATGTCGCAGGAGCAGCCTCAATGAAATCACAATATAGCGAAATGAAAAAAAAAAAAAAAAAAGGAAAAAACAACAATATCTCATGGAGACCCACTGAGGAACTGTGGACAGGCCCGGCTTCTCTCCTCTACAAAGCAGCTCTTTCACAGAGGCAAACATACATGGGTCGGCTGCCTCGCCTAATAAAGTTTCAATAGATTTAAACAGTTGAACAACCAAAGGCAGGCCAGAGAGGAGCCCGTCACTTGTACTGCTCTGAATGCAGCCTCCTCAAACCACGCCCCCACAGGTGTGATATGCAGTGCTGGACAGTCCAAGGAATCCTCTTTTTAATGGGGTTCTTGTCCATTACATTTGGGTTATGTAGGGTGTGAAAGCAAGAGGCAACCTCTGGACTTACAAAATGAAGCCATTGGGGTGGTGCAAAAACCTGCAGCTCATCGACTGTCCACTTGAGGCTGGCTGCAGAAGCCACATACAACACGTTCAAAAATTCCATTACACTACAAACATGTTTACAGCCTGGTTCAAAAAACTAAATTGGTCTGAAATTGACACACATTGGGAGGGGGAACGGTTTAGATTTCATGAAGGATGAGAGTTATCAGAATAAGGCGCATGACTGACAGGCGGGTTGTCAGAAGGCTTAAGAGCTCTTTGCCCGTTAGGTCGACTGAAAGATAGGTTGACACCATCTTTAGACTCTCAATTTTTTAAAAGATTGACCTGACATAAAGTTAGTTTTATATTCGGAGTGGAGAGGCAAATAAACTCATACTACCTTAACTCACCTCCGGTTTCTTTCCCCTGTCCCTCACAGTCTGCTGCCTCTCTCTGACAGGCCTCACTCTCTCAGTCTGTCTGTCTCTGTGGATTTCCTGTGGCCTCAGGGCTCCTCTATGTCAAACCTAGCTCTCTCAGACACACACACACACACACACACACGATCAGTGTCTCTAGGGCCGTGATGATAGAGATCTGCAGTCCAGTCTACCACTTCCCACTGGGGTCAGAATGGAAGAGATGCTGCCAATAACAGGGAAGTTAGTGTGTGTTTTTATGTCTCTGTGTATGTCTGTCTGTGTGTCATGTCAGTCACTTTGTGCTTGCTTGCATGTGTCCTTCTGGAAGTTTGTCTATTTTAGAGAGAGACAAATACAGAGAGAAAAATAAAGGAGATGGGGGTGTGTGGGGGGGGGTGGTTGCCCTATGAGAGTTGGATAAGGAGGGCAGAAGCTCTTGTAGCTGCAGGGCTTCAGCCTCTGCCAATGGTTTCCAGATGGGCCTCATTTGCCCCGCATCGCTGCAATATATGGACCACTGTCCTCCACAAAGATGTACGTATACTCTTATGAGACATACACTACAAAACACACCAAATTCAAAATGTATACAGGAACACAGAAGACTAATTTAATACAAAATACATTGGAAATCTGATGTTCAGCTGATTTCAGGATAGTCAAATTTTGAGCTACATTAAAATGTAGCAGACACCTTGGACAGGGTTGAATGGGATCCACTAGATATTAAATAAGTTTGTTTTAGCTGGCCATCAATATTGCCTCGTTTTTATTTTTTAAATATAGAAACCTTTTGGCTTTAGTAATGTGTTGTGGTATCATGTCCCTCCCTTCTTTTTAGCTTACCCATGAGCCTATAAAACAACTGAAGTCTGAAGTGAAATACTGAATCATCAGGAGTTTAAACTGCTTTTATAAATCAGTTACATATGGTTTATTTTACCCTGATGAGTCATGTTTCCACATATCTGGCATACAGATAACTACAGAGAATCAATGGATATGCCAATTCACAACAGAGTGTGCAGAATTACTTAACCAACCAATTGTGTCCCCTCATATAAGCAATGACACCAAGTGGAAAACAACTGGAGAAAGTTAAAATGTCTCTATTTATTCACCGCTCACTGCTGCTAAAGGAAAACAAAAAAAGAAAAGAATTGAATCATTTATGTAGCTGCATGTTAAAAGCATCTCTTGTATCAAATTAAGTTATTATCTGCCACAGGAGGTTGAGGCCTCGGCCTCTTTGGGAAAGATTGCTTGTCCTTAATTAATGAAGAAATATTTTTGATCCTTTTATAATTGAAAAATTGTGACTCTCTCAACTCTGGAGTCTTTGCCAGGCCATTTAAATAAAACAAAAAAATGACACTTCACCTATCACATCAGACACATTAGTACACTTAGGTAACCTGTATGATAAAGCCAAACAGTACACACATTGAATAAATGTTGTCTGTACACTCCGCATTAATGAATATTTATTTCAATGGAAAAAAGGAAGGTAAGGAATCTTATGGGTGTTCTAAAAATATGTGATAGGAAATGATTTTACCTCTGCTGTAATCAGTTGCCTGATAAATATTATTTATTAACTACTGGCTTCAAGTCATGTCAGATAAGTGTACTGTGTGGTATAAAAAGGACACTGAAAAGAGTTAGAATAAATGAAGCTAATATCCACCACTGAAACATTCAAAGGCGATGATAGAGATGTACATACACACAGATGAACATGGGTGGTGTGTGTCGGAGGTTCTTCCCACGTAAGGCTGTGGATGCACAAAGAGTCAGTGTTCAGAGGCGTTCAGTGTGGCCATGCGTGACACTGCGGTGTGAAGCAGCCTGTAAAACCCACAGAAACAGGTAAGGGTCACAGAAAACAGCATGCATGGAGGGTCAGTCAGCCTGTGCTGTCTCACTATGTCTTTACTGAGTGTTTGCCTGTGTGTGTGTGTGTTTGTGTAGGTTGGGGTGGGGTGTGTGTGTGTGTGTCTCAGTATTTTTGGAAACCACGAAACAGCGTATTCATTTGCACACATGGCGGCGCAGTCATGATGGTCCACAAACCTCCCCCCCCAAATCCATCAACACACACACTACACACGCATAGGAATTCTTGAACCACACACA
Organism: Labrus mixtus; assembly: GCF_963584025.1. NCBI lineage: Eukaryota > Metazoa > Chordata > Actinopteri > Labriformes > Labridae > Labrus > Labrus mixtus. The sequence goes on along the minus strand of NC_083612.1, from coordinate 26,339,901 downwards.
CAAATGCACACATATACAGATAAAGTTTGTAGCACCACATATGGTTCTGGTTTTAACCCTCTCTTTCCAGCATCAAAAAGCAGGAGTTATCATCAACCAAAGATGGATGCATGTGTGAAACGAGGATATATCATTAGCAATAGTTAGCAGCTTCACAGTGTTTACATTATTGATACACAGCTCTCAAAGACTGTCAAACAAGCAGTGTGGATAAATATGTCTTCCAGGTGGAGCTATTGATCACCGGGAGGTCTGCCCCCTCCAGCTAGTGCCGCTGCACCTCAAGATCGATTGATACCTTCATTAGCCAATTGGATTTGGCCCTAACCACAATGCAAGGCTGTGTTTGTTATTGTGTGAAAAAAATGAGTCCAGTGGGAGTAAAGCTGGCCGTGCTGATAAAAAAGGACAGGAGCAATGGTGACAGATGGGAAAATAAAGAGAAGTATGAGAGGGAAAGTGGTGTTGAAAGGAAGAACGTGTATAAAACTACAGAGGGTAGATGAAAGGTGAAGGGTTCAATTTTAATTTAAGAAATGAACAAAGATGACTCTATCACATTTATTCAGGACGCATGTGAATGTGCAGGTAGTGTGTTGCCCCAGCGTACACTACAAGGTGTGTGTACATGCTGGCAGGCTGGTGCAACATCTGGTTTCCATGAGGACCTGAGCAGGCGGAGAGCAGCCAAGTACAGCACAGAAGGTATTAGAGGTAATTTACGTATTAGAGAAAAAAAGAGTCAATCTCAGGAGCTGTAATTGTAAATGGAGATGGGGCTTATCTGAAGGACTATCAGTATCCCTGCAGGGAAAACACAAGCAGGCAAGCAGAGGCACTTTAACACACATACACATGTGTACGGTGTACGTCATAGTTACACACATCAAGGTCTGCAAAGGCACACACAAGCACACACACAATTCACGGTTTGGCATCATTCTATTAGATTGTTTCTGCTTGTGCTTATAAATGGCATTATCTGACCTGCTAACCTTTTGTGTAAGCACAGTTACAACACGGCTGATAAATGAATTACTGCCCCTTTAAGAAGTTGTGATTTTCCTGTTCTGCTGTGAAGGTTCACTGCAATCTTAGATATGGACGCAAACTCCCAAAATATGTTTAAAAACTCTGTGTCTTATTTTTTGTGTGATGGTAAATGTAAGTTAGTGTTGCTGTAGCAATTCTTTCCAAGTAAACGGAGTCAAGTGGGAAGATGTCACATTTTAGTTTTGATCATTATGCTTTACTATAATCTCTAACGTTATGTATTCATATTAATATAGAGTGCCATAACAGTGACCAAACAAACAAGTTGATGGATCGGTCCTTCAAGTAAAAGCAAAAGTTAAAGGAAAAAGTGAGGAAAAATTTATGGATAAAAATAATCAAACAATATATCAGATAAATTAATCAAAATAACCTGTTTCAGAAATGGACAGCTATACAGACAATTGTATACAGACTGAATAAAAACATAAAACTTTACATATAGTAGAGTTGGAAAAAAAAAAGTGCTAAGGCTAGCTCTATAAAGTATCACAGATGCACTGGAGTAGATCCTGAAGTATGTACTAATTCAAAAATTAGACTTTGAATCATGAATCCAGAATAGTTTTGAATAAAAAATAGATTCTCAATCGAATCGTGATCCCAAGAATCGAAATCGAAAACGAATCGTGAGACACCCAAAGATTCCCAGCCCTAACATATAGTCCTACAGATAAAGAAACACATTTTTTTTATATATATTATTTTATTAACTTTCACTTTCATTTACATGAACTTATTTATTTTACATTTTTGCCATATTCTTATTAACTTATTTTCTATTTTTACGTACTTTTACTATTTATCACTAACCTTCTTTTATAAATATCTGTTGTATTTTAATTCATAAATCATTCTTATTTCATTTCATAATTTTTTTATCTTTTACCTATTGTGCTCAATCAAATTGTAAAGATATTTTGTAATCTTTTATCCTTTTTTATTGCACTCCAATGACTCAATTTCCCATAAGCCATGATAAGAAATACTTTTAATCCCTCTTCGGAACGTTCAGTAATTGTTCATCACTAAAAGATTTTCAAAACGGAAATATTTATTTGGAAAAGTTTAAATCTGAGGTAAGGATACACCTTGAAGCATTATTTCACAAAGTGCACATATGTTGTGTAAATTTACGTCAAAAACAAGAAAGAAATGCAGTTACTGAATGTAAAAAAAAGATGTTCCCATTCAAGGCCATAGAAAGATACTATGATTATGCAGATGTTTTGTTATGACATTAATGGGATTTTTATCAAGAATACCCTCCCACTCCCTTAGAACTCCCTTACATCCTAAAATAAGAAGTCTGCCGCTGACTGCTGTCTGTCAGGCTTCACCACACAGACACACCAGAATAAAGACTTTGCTCTCTGTGTGGTGTTAGCTTTGGTTTCTTGGCCAAGTTGGTTCTGCTGTTGCACAGCATGTGTGGGTGCATCTTGGAGACCTAAATAGTAACTCAGAATGGTTTCGTTAGAGTTGGAATGACACCACCGCAATAAAAAGCTGCAGTTATTTTCCTGGCCATTTCAAACGTGCGTCACACTTGACCCGAGTGGGGTGGAAATAAACCAGAAGCTGGGCCTGAAAACTGGAATGGTGACAAGAGGGAGGGAAGAAATGTAGACATCTCTTGCCTTGATTTACCCCAGACAGTCTAATATACAGTATACCTCCTCCTATAACGACAGGAGGCTGTGTGTCTTATCCAATAATCTTATCATCATCCGTATTAGCAGATTATCCAGACAGAGTTTCTGTTTCATGAATTTTGCCTCTGAACGCTATCAGACAGAAGTTATTTCTCTCACAGGCAGAAGGATATGACATCACCATTTGAGGATGCTGTCCCCGGTAATATGTCTAAAAAGTGATTGGTGCTATCTGTTTGCAGATCTGATGACGCTGTTGTGGCATCATTATGTGACTCATGTGTTTGCAGCTAGCTGGAGACATTTACTTATCTGTTAATGTCATGCTATGGTAAGATTTCACTAGAGAGATTACACAAAAAGACCTGAAATTCCCATGCTGGAGTATCATTGATATAACCAGCCAGACAATGCCCCTCGGCTCCATCAACCCTTGATCTCTCTGGGCCTCTGCTGAGGGGTTGACCTGCCCACAGTTGTCTCCATATGATCTATGTCTCTGGTGAACTCCCCCACAAAAGAAGCCCTCTCCTGGATTCTACCTCACACACTGAGATAGACGACTGCCATTTGTCCTGACTCTAGAAACTGGATAGTACAAAAAACACTTTTTATATTAAAGCGAACAACATGTTGGTCTGGGACTAATCGGAATCTTGAAATCAGAAAGTCATGTTCATACATTCAGACACATGCCCCCACAATGCACACATTATCAATGCTTTATCGTCTAGCTACCACATATAAAGTTGATAAAGAGAATAGCTAGGCTGTGTTGTTCCTCATGTCAGTGTGGATATTGCAGCACATGTGGTCATTAAACAATATTTCTTGGAAAGTAGACTGAAACAATTAAATTCCCCACACTGATGTAAAGTTGCATGAGACATCAGATGAGCTCCATCAGTTATATCTCCTCAACACATTTGACTTAGCATGCTTAGCGTGTGTGGTAACAGCAGTGACAGATGGCCAGTTATCACAGTATTTTTGGAACAAAACATGTTGAATATAGAGAATATCAAACTGGCTAAAACATCAAATACGATGACCATTTATTTTTGACAGTAAGTTTGTTTGCACTGCTGAATACCATTAATATGTTTTATAATCTGGCAGTTACTTCAAGTAATGAACTGAATGAGTATATAACAGTGAGTTGGTGGTTTGTAGTGCTCCAAAGTAAAAACAACATTATGGAGGAATTCGGTTTGGTCCGCTTTGGCGCACACTGAAGGTCTCTGATACAACCCAATGTCACTGAAAGTCTATTGACATAGCCACAGACTTTTTTCTCTCCCGCAGAGTTGTGTCAAGCTGCTGATGAAAACACTTAATTTCCTGATATGACTCTTTCACAATTAAAGCATTTCGACAACATAATCAGTGGGGACTTATATTGTGAAGGATTTTCAGAATTAAAATGTGTTTATCATTGAGCTTTGGCGGAGCTACAATAGGGGGAGATTTTCAACAATACTGTAGGGACTGTTAGTATTTACAGCCACTCCTTTGACCATGAGTCACAGCCACAGCCTGCTTCTTTTAATAATCTTGGACTTAAAACAAGCGAGTCATTAGTTGAAACACAGCTTTAGGTAGACCCATTGTAATAGAGATACAAATCCATTCCAGCACATAGCCTGTGTTACAGCCCTGGTTGGACAGAAAGAGATGTGCTGCAAGCCAGCAGACTCACTTGATGTTGTTATTTACTGAAACTTGGACAAGGGAGAATACAGGTTTACCTCATTGCTGTGCCACAATTCAATTTCATTGAAAACACTGACACCTGCTCTGACACAAGACACAGAGCTCTTTGATCAGTGAGCGTGAAACACTGGTTCTGTTCTGTCAGAGCAACACATGCAGAAGAGCGGGGGACTCAATCTGAGCTGATGTCTTTCTCAAATCACTATTTAACGCTATTTTCATTTACACGCCACTGTGGCTGGGAAGCTGCGCAATATGTTGTGCCTTGTATGCGCGCTACAACCAAACGTGTGATTTAAAGCAGAGTGTAATACTGGTATTGATACCTGTTTACCTCCTACCCCTACTTCAAACCTGTACACACTTCTCACGGAAAACTGTAGTGCTGAAAGAAGGCAACCGGGGTGCTCTGTGGGACAGACGCCATGGTCCCTGCAGAAAGTTATTGTAGCCTACTAAATGATCGACTTGAAACTACTATTTTAAGGTGGAAAAGATACATATTGTGATTTAACGCAAATATTTATAGGATTATTAATTTAGGTGATGAGGCGCAACATGACTGACTCAAATATGTGCACAGAGACACATGCAAGCGTACACAAACACCTATCTCACAACACATAAAAAGGTCTTAAAGGGATAAAAGAATATTGAGCTGATGGCAATCGTACAAGGCAGCTATGCACACTTCTGAATGTAAAATTAAACGCAACTGAGCCAATGACAGGGCCTGCACAGTGCACACATCGGCTACTGCATGCTACTGTATGATCAGACAAACTCAGCAGACCAACATTTCAACTAATAAACTAACATGATTATATATAATGATTACTATATAAACGAGTAAAGCATACAATAAATCAGAATGTGTACATTTTCAAATCAAACTCATTAATTCAATACATAACAGTAGAGCACCCTAAATTCAACTTTGCTCTTTGGAGGAGAGCTACAGCGTGGTCAGATGAGTAAGTGTTTGGTCTGTCGCGATTTGTTTGAGTGTTTGGGATGGGAGGTAGGTTGTTGGATTGGGGAAGAGACTATTTGGCACCTAATCAATTGATTGATGGTGTAAATTGGGTGGGCCAGGGCTCACTGAAAGGAGGAGTGTGTCTGTGATGTCTGCCCTAAACTGTCTGCCGCCTGATCGATCCTTGCTCTGTGGTGGCCAGAGGAGTCCTACCACTGATAAAACAAGCTCACATGCAGAGATGCTCCCACAGATTGTGCTTTTAGACGCTGTTCCCTCCATTCCTGACTGTTCATAAGCATGTTAAAATCTCTCAATGCGTGTCAGGTTGCTGAGGCCTCACTGCTGAGTTTACGAGGGGGAGCTCCTTGTCTGCTCTGTGTCTCTGTGTCAGGGTGACTTTACAACACTGATCTGGCTCCTTTCTTCCTCTCCAGCACTTGAACAATGTTATCCTCTTTCTTTATATTCTCCACCATGGATGTAGTTTTTTCAAAGCGTTACACAAATGAAACTTTAAAGCCATTGGAGCCAAAATCTACAATAGTCTAAAAATATTGTGTCTTTTGAAAATTAAAGTCAGCTTATAAATGAAATGATATCGATCCAATTAACAATATTGTCATTTAAGTTATTTCATCCTTAATTACATTCGTTTTTAACTGGGTGTGGTTGTGTTCAGAAATGTATTCAATAATCTATTTATTCTAATCATCCTAAAAGCCACACAGCAGCTATTCCACTGTTAACACCAAACATCAGCATCAACTGAACAAATATTGATGGCTGCTGATTTATGTATCTATTCATTTCATGTTTATTTGTATAGGGACAATTAAACAAGTAAACCGATGCCACACATTAAAGCATTAATAGCCTTAGTTAATTTGGAATGTCCTTTCCTACTCAACAACAGAAACAAGAAGAGTGCCAAACAAGCCCAACACAAAAAAGACAACAATCAATGATTAATAATGGCTGCTGGAGTTAAATGTCGACCGCTGTTGTTAATGAATAAATTGTTGGAGGTAATTATAACCTGTTGATGAAATGTTCTCTGCGACAGGTGTTGAGCGTCACTAGAGGAGGTTTTGTTCATAATAATGTAAGTATTTAGTATTTCATTCATAGCTTTGATTACAAATAGAGTCATCTGAACTAAGGCTGAATGTGTAGATTATCTGTGAACTTTGATATGGAAAGCAAAGCCTTTTTAGACGTACTGAAAATGACTAAATGTATTCAGTAAGCAGAGTATCACCTCGATAGATTCTGACTCAGACAACTAAAACAAACTGCTTAGTGCAGCGCTGTGCCATTTGTCACATGAGCTGTTTGTTTTGCAGGTGAGCCCAGTATATGACAATCAAAGTCTGAAATTATGAACAGCAAAATTAGCATTTTTTTTTAACAAAGCTGTCTTGTAAGATTTTACGTGTTTTTTAAAATCTGATATTTGTGTGTGTTTTATGAGGATCACAACTTTGATAGCTTTTTACCTTTATGCTATTTCAAGCCAAATATCCAGATTCTTCAAATTCTTTCCCCCCTTTGTTTTGCTTTTACACTTATTATATTCATTATGTTATTTCACAGTGCTTGAATTGACTTGGCCTATTGCACTGACATTTGAATTGATAGAGTTAGGCCTACTTGTAACTTCAGGTAATTTTTAGTCCCACCTGAGATTATGCCTTTGAATAAGTATGCACATGAGGAGTTTAGGACATGCACATATAAGCATTCGTATGTATTATGTGATTTCTGAACATTTATTGCACTTGGCTACAATCATCTTTTATGGTTTTCTCCATGTGTCTGTCCATGTCTTTGTCCAGAGAGATGCTCTGGCCCTCACTGTCTGTGTGGCCTCCTTTGTTGTGATGTGGGGCTGCTGCTCCCTTTCCAGAGAAACCACAGTGTGTCACAGCCACAGAAATAGATCTGTGTTTAGATCACCTTAAACCCAGCCCAGTGCTTGTTTTGAAAGATGTTCTGCGGTGAACTGTGTGGAAAAATGTTTCTTTTTCTTTGGGTTGGAAAAGAGCTCAGCAGGTGAACACATAATATCCACTACGGTTGAATTAGCAGGAACCTCATTTCATGATGTAGAGTCCTAATTTTTTTTTTTGTTTGTTTTTTACATCTTAATTACATTTTTTTTACTGAATTAAGCTGCATAAATGTTTTTTTATTTTTGATATCATGATCCAGTGTGCAGCTGAGGAGATATAGATGATGTCCATGTGGCGTCTGCCCAGAATGATCACTTTGGTTTTATAACATTGTCCAGGACTCCCCCTACAGGAAACAAGGTAAACTGCAACAGAGAAAAAAAACAGCATGGCCTTTAAATAAAAATAAAATATATTAAAAAAAATATAAAAAAAATATATAAAATATATATATAAAATACAACAGACAATTCCTTCGAGTGTATAGTCAGTCTATTTAACCCAGACCTGCCACAGGCCACACGTTTTATACCAGGGTAATTGTATTCATTTAGGTATGTATTAAGAGACAGGATATCACATCCAAACATTTGTCCATATTTGTCCATATCTCCAATAAATGCAAATACCTATCCTTACATTCCCAATCAGTCATTTTAAGCACATAAAAAGAAAGGACAAAGGGGTCAATTATGATAATAATAGTTATGACACTGAAAGGTATTTATAGTTTTGTCTCATTTTGTAAACCCTATAACCTGTATCTCCTTCTATCATAACTTATATAACATATTTTCTTTCTACTTTAGGAGAATATTTTATAAGCAAAGTATTTATAAAGAAACCTTTCAATACCAGCAGCTGCAATCTTAAAGGGCTCTAAAGTTGATCTCTCTCAGTCTGAGCTAACATGAACAAGCTCTCCACATTTTTACACTTTCTATGAAGTTGTTCAGTTGTATTTGAAATAAAATGTACTCGTGTCTGAAACATGAGAATCACTTTTTTAATCATTTTCTTGTTATAGCTTTTTTGCAGGCAATTTAAATGATCCTAAACATGTATTTTCTAAAACCATTAGATTCCTTTTTTACATTGTCCCAAGGTGTAGTTACTCAGATGTAAGTAAAACATGATAACCCAATATTTTCACCGTACATTTCTCCAGCAAGTTCTTTCAGCTCTCCAGTTAGATAGCAAGCTAGCTTAGCAAACCAGACACATGAGGCTAACAGACAGCTTTACCCTGATCAAATAAATCATGAAAACAGCAGAAAACACTACACCAAAAGATGGACTCTCTTTGCCTGACTGTGCGATTAATGACACTCATAATGTCAAAATGATGAAAAGATTAATACAGTATTGGTAAACTGGATCTGTAGAAGTTTGATCTTAAACACTAATCTACTATCTCTGTACTACCTCAACTAACTACTATGACTAACTAGGCTTAGTTTCACTACAGCCCGTGGTTTATATGAGTAAACTACATATGTCATGAGTGTCGTCTACCTCTAGATGAGTGTCTGATAAGACGTCAGGGGTCAAATCTGAGTGGTCATCTCCTCTCCACTCTCAGAGCCAGTAATAAATCACATGACTGTGTCTGGGTGCTGTCAGGCCCGGCTGCTGCCCACTGGGGTTAAACCAACAGAGACCTGAGAGGGAGGTGGACAGACAGAGGGAGGGAGAGAGAAACGCTGCTTTGTCTTCTTCACCGACAGCAATACAACCATGTCAGGTACAACAGAAACTCTCGTTGTAGACACACTAGTGAAAATGTTGGCTACAGAGAAGGTGTAATGCTGTATTCATGTCCTTGTTCCCCATGGCTTGGAAGCAGTTTAACCATCTTCATTGTCATGGAAACAACATGGACACAATCAAAAGGCGTATTTCATTATATTGTAGAAAACAATTTGAAATTTGAGGGTACAGTCATGTGAATCTATCCACTGGAAGACACAAAACTCAGATTATTCAGACATGGTGACAGTGAAAAAAGTTATTCTGCAGACATATTTTAATTTCAGTGATCTTCTTCTGTTATCATATATTCTCGCCCTGATAACTTTTTGTGGTGAAACAACTCCCCGCGCTCTGACGTAGGTGATTTTCTTCCCATGTCGTGACTCATTTTAACTCTCCATCTACTGCTGCCTCATCTCTCCCTTCCTCTGTGTCCCTCAAAGTGGAGGTTGGAGAAGTGGAGGCCTAAGTTGGAGCTAAAGATAGAGCTCCTTAGAGCCTTCATTTGTCATCTGTGACAGTATTGTAATCAGGCGCAGAAGATCCTGCCTACAGGCCGGACCTGACAAGAGGCTCGAGCAGTCCTGAGCCGCCTGGACAGCTGCCAACCCCACTGGAGGCGTGCAAGTAAACACAGCGAAACCCTTGTACTCAATCTAATGCCAGAGCACAGAGGACACATTTATACAACGCTGCTAAGTGATTTTGAATAACATAGTTAATTAACTCTGACTTGGACTCTTCTGATGACACCAAAGAGAGGACGCTTGCAGTGTAAGTTTACATGAAAGGGGAATAGAAAATCATCTAATGTGCAATTTAACGATACAAACTTTCTTCTAGTAACTCCTTTATAAGTGTCATGTAGTTTATCTAAAAAGAATCAAACAACCAGCAATTTATTTCTGTAGACTGCAGAGTTTCAACACACACTGGATATGGCAGGATTTTGGGAGAAATTGTATAAATGACACACAATATATTGAGATTGAGTCCATGATTTAATGAAACAGCATAGCCATAAAAACTTGGGTTGGGCTTGGCTTGGGTATGACATCCCCCTCCCCCCCATCTCTCTTTCCCTCTCTCTCTATCCCTCTCTCAGCATGTACATCATAAAGCTTAAATGTTAGCTGGAACAACATGTAACCGATGATGCTTGGTATCAAAGTTTAACAAAATGAAAAAAGAGAAAAGTCCGGTGAAAACCATGGTTCACCTTAGTAAAAATGTGAATTGAATGTGATAAGTTATCAATTACCAATACATTTCCAATTTATCCATCCCAACATTTTCTGTGCACCACTGGTCTTCTGAGTGACATTAAAGTAAGTGTAATATAGGTTTATAAATGCATTTATTTTGGATCGAATGAGTCAGTGTGCACAGTCAGAGTGAAAAGTTCACATCTTAACCAATGGCAGAATGTCCAAATAAGAAGTCATCTGCTGCAGTGAGTGAGATCAGGGATGGATGACGCTCTAAGCTCTAAATATTTTTTGTGATCAGTCAATTAAACACCTTTTATAATCTCATATTAAGAAGCACATTCTCTTTTTTGTTTACGTTGGTGTCTTGTTCTGAACTGAACTCCTGATTCCAAGTAAAGTCCTCTCCACCGTAACAATCAGACAAACTTGCTCTGAAAAAGAGAAATAAATAAGCCAGAGAATCACCCCGCCACAGCCCCGCAGATGGATACCTTCACTATGCAGCGGGGGTTGGTGGTGTGACAGAGAGTGCAAAAAGAAAAACATAATGTACAAGTGTGCATGCAGCCAGAATAGAAGATAGAAGCCATTTCCAGGGAAGGGAAAGGAGGAGGAGGACAATAAACAAGTGACTCTTTCCCATAAAGTCTGTGAATGTGTGAAAGGAGAGAGGAGAAGGCAGGTTGGGTTAAAGGGTTAGAGGTAAGGGGATGGTTGGAGTGTGTGTGTGTGTGTGTGTGTGTGTGTGTGTGTGTGTGTGTGTGTGTGTGTGTATGGGCCCTTGAGCAGCAAGTCTGACAAGTGATGAATGGACAGAGCAGAGGAAAGTGTAGTCAATAATTGACACCCAACTTTTTTTAACCAATAAATAATAAACCAAAACTCCCTGCTCACATAAAAAACATAAACCTGCATACATGCATAAAGTCATATGGAATAAAGTAATCCATACGCGCAGAATTAACTTTTGAAAATCATTAAAACAAAAGGTTCCGATGCAAAATGTGAAATAAACCACAATAGAAAACTAAACAGAAAGGTCAATTGACAGTGCGTGGGCAGCATCTTCTGGCGTCTGACGTGGGCAGAATTCCCCGGTGTTCAGGTATCACCAAATGGCATCAGCTTGTTCTATCTTAAACTGCTTTTATTACAGGAAACTGTGTGTGGAATGAGCACCGATCTGTCTCCTTATACAACACATCTGTACTTGGGGAACCTGATGACGCAGATTGGGGATGAAAAATAAAGAAGGGAGTGAGTTTGTTGAGCTATGTGACGGTTAAGCATTCAAAGAGAGGACATTTTTCCAAGATGAGGATATAATAGCTTCCCTTTTTTTAACTCCTATAAGTGCTTATCAAGTGTTTTCTTTCACTTTGAAAAGTTATATGAGCTATAGTTTTGAAAGGGAGTTATGGTCACTTAAGATGATGACTTTATTGTAGATTAAAAGATAGCCGACTTTATTGTAGATTAAAAGATAGCCGACTTTATTGTAGATTAAAAGATAGCCGACTTTATTGTAGATTAAAAGATAGCATTTACCATGAGATTCTGAGTTAGGCTTTGTGTATGTGTGTGTTTGTATTTGTGTGTGCGTGTGGTCCTGTTGTAATGATAGATGTGTGTAGAGGGGGGAGCATGAGATGGGGGGCAGTAAACAGTGAGACATGCATGTAGGAGGTCTGGGTGCAGACTGAAGCCAGAGCTGTCAGGATCCCAGACAGAGATACAGACAGATCCCATCCCTCCACATGCTGCCACTCAGTCTATGCAGCACCATAAACTACACCACCCATCAGCCCAGCGTCATGCCCAACAGAGCAGCAGATCAGAAGTTCACTGTGATTCTAAAACTGAATCATATAGAATATATTAAAACCATCAACATATGTTCATGGTAGGTTTGCACATCTATCATTTAGGATCAAAGCATATTGCGATCTTTGCTCTCTGCATCACAGAACAGAAGCCTATCTACCTCCTCTTATTTTATTATTGTTAAAACAGGAACACACAAGTGTTTGTGTATGTGTGTGTGTAAATATGATTGAATATGTGTGTTTAGGTTTAGCATGTAGGTGGAAGCCATCGCTCTTCTGACCCTCTCTGGGCTCAGGGGGTCACACATTGTTCAGGAGGATGTAGACACCAGGACTGATGGATGACCGTTCAGGCCGTTTCCCTGGGTTCACATTCAGTCGGGAAATCGTAATTTAGCCCCTGTGAGAGGTTGAAGGAGAAACTAGTTCTCTTTTCCCGTCCATTTTGCTTGGGTTCAGGATGCTATGAAGAGGCTGAGAGCTCAGCTGCTAAGCCGGTCCTAAAGAAGAAGTGGAGTAAATCTTCAGCCACAGCTGTCCCCTCTGTAAACTCAGTGCAGTGTTATAGAGACCTGAGGACTGAGGCTGTATATGTTGCAACCAGCTTGTTTTTTCTCAAACGCCTCATCACATATAAACACTCTTGTACATTAAGACACATTCTCGATCGTGTGATAGCAGGATGATCCACTCATCATGCAGTGGTGACTGTCTGTGCCTCTGTCTGAGTTTAGGCATGGATTCCATTTTGGACATTTAAACGATTTTGTGAACCTTACAAGGGTTGTAATTGCACCACAAAATAACTGCTGAGTTAAAAAAAAAATTATCCCTCTGAAACCCCACTGAATCACAGATCACACACTGTCTTCAAGGATTCAAACCACATTACTGGCTTTATTGATTTTGCCTATTTGTGAAGTCTTCTACTCTCCCACGTAATGCAGGCTTTTATATTTAAATTTAATGGTTTAATATCTGAATCAACCAAATAAATTCAATTATCTCAAATAATTAAAAATTACTGGATTGAATATTGATCAAACTGGTTGATTTCCTACTCATTGTTACCTCTAATAATAATAAAGAATAAGAGAACAGTTATAAATGTTCATTCCTGAATTTCCTGTAAGCAGGAAATAAGAGATGGTGTACACTGAAAAGGGGGAGGGGTTCAAAAATGATTTAGACAAATGGGTAAATGTACTTTAAATTAAATTTGACTAAAAATGTTATAAATGTTAAACATAACAATGAATTCAGTGTAGCTTCACTACTTTGACAGCCTGAAAACATTGTATGCATTGAGTTATTTTCCCAGAATTAGAGAATAGATCATGACCTTTGCTCCTCCTCAAGGTTTAAGATCAAATCAGTTCCACCATCTCTATCTGCCTTCACACTGAATGTTACAGTGTTTTCAAACATCATGATATGAAGTAAAAACCTATGTAAAACGTTCTCGTAGAAACACGCTTGCTCAAACCACAAAAGGTACTCTCACATCCCCAAACTTTGAAGGGACTCTCTCAATATCACGTCCACCATAACACTTCAAAACAGCCACCTCAAACAGTCATGACGCTGAACATGGGAACAAGACGGGGGCCAGTGTGAGGAGCAGCTTTGTTAGGGGACACATTGTCCATTTGTTTTCTAAACTTTAATACATTATGACATCATAGGTCACTTTAGCTCCCTAATGGGGCTGATGAGCAAGACTGATGATTCCTTAGCTGTGTGCACGCCATCACCACCCGCGCTCCCTGCCAAGTCTTCAATTAGGGTCAATGAGTAAGTGAGTGAGTGAAGAAGAGGTAGAGTTCATCTTTAGGCTTAATGTGGAAAGTCTTAGAAATGTACGTACGCAGAGAGAAGGAGCTAGTCTTGAGTGACTCAGTAATAAAAAGTGTTTCTAAACAGGTCACATAAACACTAACTAGCCCTTAAGGCATATGTCTCTAGAGCTGTCCAGGGCTTCCCACCATCTCTGTGCTTGACTCTACAACTAGTTCATGTGAAAAGGCAGGAAAGCATTTGGAGCAGCCAACCCCTTGTATAATTTCTGTAAGCAAAACATTTTAAATATTGTATTCATTTAATTCCTCTTTAAAGGAAATATGACAAATATAATGACTAAGTATGAAAAGATTGTTGATCTGTGTGCAGTGTTTTCATGTGGTGACTGTTTAAGATAACATCAGACCTCAGTATCCTCTTTTTTTTTTAATGTGTTCACCTCCCTGATGACTTTCACTTAATCACCTCCTCCGAGACTCTGCAGTCTGCATCAGGCTTTGGATTTATCTGTGTTGCTTTTTCCTGTTTGTTCTTCCTTTTTGTTCAGCTGTAATTGTTGAAATAAACTCAGACATGAGTGACACAGAATAGTGCACATATCAAGCTGAATGAACACAAAATTAGCCACAATCATATTAAAACTGTAAAAATAATAAAATAATGGCAGAGACTATGCAAAAGATCATTTAAATAATATTACGTTAGAATCAATGCACAAAGTCTGTTGTATAATTTTTTGCCGGCCGATGGCAAGACAATATCTGTAATTATAGAGGTCACGTGTTTGACCTCTGGAGGGTTATAATGTAGCAGAAATAACAAATAAACAATTTACCCTAAGAACACTCGCACAGATATGATCTGTTTTTCCTGAAGGAGTCCCTTTGGTAAATGGGGGGCTGGATTTGACTTCATCTAGAGAAAGACTGCAGAGTAGAGAAAGAACTGGTTTGTTATCAGTTGCAAAAGTCTAGCATTTAGAAAAAAGTATAAAATTTGTTTAGGCAAGGCTCCAATTAAGTATGAAGAGAGATGCCAGGGATTACAAATATTGTTTTTTTAAGTCAGTGAAAATACAGCTACAACTGAAATGACAAAACTTATAATAATGAACAAAAAACATTTAAATAATAATAATGAGGCTGTAAAATACTGAACATTATTAAATATTCACTAAGAAATGTGTAATAGTCATTTAGTCATATTTATAAGGGTATGTACTGTGTTGATACTATTTGGCCACTAGAGGGCAGTATAAAGCTGCAGTAGGTCTTTGTGTTTGTTACAAGTCTTTCATTCGGTGTGAGACTATGAGACCAAAACAAACAAAAAAAGAAGCAGGTTAGAGATATTACAGCTGAAATGTCTTTCTGAGACAGGACGTCTTCCAATTAAAAGATGTCTCCTCCTTTCACACGTCATCATCATGATTTGAAGCACTCTGATGACATGAGCCTCACTTTCTGCCCTGAGTTAAATTAACAAGATTTTCCATTATCTCTCTCTCTTAATGAGAACTATCAACTGTCTATCTATCATCAATATATCAATATAACTATCATCCCTTTTTTTTACATTTAATTAATACATCACATCATTTTTTTGGTTTATAAATGCCGACTTTACTTTTTTTTTTTTTTTTTACCATTTTAGTTGTCTTTTAATTTAATCACTACGTATGCTTATTTTAGCCAAATGTCTTACTTCTGTCTTTCTATTGGATGGTCAGGGTTTAATCTTTTTTTATTGCACTGGTACCCTCTTCCTGTCAGCATCATCACCTGCATGTGGCCTGGCCAATGTATGTCTTCTGACTCTTTAAGTATATTTATTTGAGTTCAGTCTAGTTAGCGACTATCTATTCCTGTTTTAAAATATTCTTTTGAACTGATTTTTCTTTTTCTGTTCATCCACCTGCCGTAGTTGTGCATTTTTTTTCCTGTTCTGTTTTGGGGGAATTTGTGGGGGCTCATTTCAACTATGGTGGTTAATTATATCTCTAATTAACTATTTTGGGAAACAACAGTGAGACAGCTTATCTCTGTTTGGTAGTGGAATGGTCCCTGAAGCGGTTGCAGTCACCCTTGTGTGGGAGAGGTTAAGGTGTAAGGTGAGAAAAAAAGTGGAAACACACTGACGTGTTTCAGCCTAACGGCCTCGTCAGGGCGTTACAGTACTGCACAGGTATGCTGGGATCAGTGGTGTAGTGGTGCCTAAAAAGTGGGTATACTCTTTCCCCAAAATGTTTTTTTTTAAGTTTCCTGTCCAGCAGAGGATAACAGCGTTCTGTTATAAACAGTGTAACGTAAGACTACTCATTCATATTTAGTTTGTGCGTACGAGCCAGTTAGAGACGGAGTAGGGAGAGTCATCCTTTCACCACCACAGCAAAAAAATTGCAGCATACTACTGAATATTGTCAATCAATGAATGGTCTAAATCAGAGGAGTTTTAGAAGTGGGTATACCATCTGGAGACTGAAAAATAAGTGGATATACTCCGTATACCTGCGTGTAGCCTGGAATACACCACTGGCTGGGATAGAAAATAGATAAGAGCCAAAAATTTCTAATGTACAATTTGGCAAAAAATAAATTGTTAATATATTTAAAGCGAACACTTCAAATAAAAATGTATGGGAAAATCAAAATAAAATTTTGGCGGACAATTTGTAAAATTAATGACCTGAAGAACAGTTTTGAAGATAATTTTTGATAGTATGTCCAAATAAATGTGTGGAACTTCCAATAAAATGATTATAATTTCACATGAAAATGTCAGTTTATATTCACCCAATTTGCTCCGTTGGTCATGGGATCAAAGGTTACTTACATACACGTGCTGGTTCAATTTGTATATGTTTATAATTTATATCTAATTTAAAGACGCTAAATTAGGATAAATACAATAACTTGTAATTTTGGCCAGAGCAGTCTCACGTGATTGTAAATTATGTTCTTAGCTAAGAACAAATCCCAGATAAGAAAACATTGTTGAATATCAAATTCCTCTGATATATCCTCAAGAGTAAATTTTATCCAAAGAACAGTTGTGAATAAGGCCAATGATGTTTAAAATAAACCAAAACTATTGGTTTCAACCAATGCCTCATCTCCGTTTACATTCATGAATGATGATTAAAGAAGTTCTTGGACTCTGACCTTTTTAAAATAAACGAAAACCACGTCGAATATGAACTGTATTAAAAAACAAAGTCCTCTAAAAAACAAACAACGGCTGAAGAAACACACAGGAATCCAGAAGTCTCATTATTTAAAAAAATGTATTTGTACGTACTTACATACTGGTGTCAAGAGTATGCACCCCAAATGTCACACTGACTCACAAATACAAAGGAAAAAAAAAGAAGATTATTTTTGTTCAAATTACAAGTATTGAAAAACTATTTACAGAAAAAAGGGCATGGTGACGAAATAGTACAATAGAAACAAACTTACAGTCACACAATGTAGTTTAAACGAGGCTTCTGTAAATAAAGGAAAAGAAACCCTCTACAAAGTTACGCTGTTTCGGTGCTCTGATCTTTAGATTGTATTTCCACTCCAAAAATAACATTGGCTCCCCGTCCACACTCCAACATCATCAAGGTGTTATCAGAGTGTGCTCTCAAAAAGGACTTCTATAAAAACTGCAAGAAAACGTACTCAGCCAACATGGAAAAATAAACTATTGAGCGGAAATAGTCGTGACTAAAAACCCATGACCTACAGGTTATTTCATGTTAGTTATGTGTTTCTTCCTTTGTGTGATTCTTTAACGTTTAGGAGGAGGCTTCAGACGAGCTCGGAGCTTTCTGCCTCTTCCTTCACTGTATATTTTATTTGTTATTGGTGTATTTTTTTTACTGTGCAAAAATAAAAATAAAATAAAAAAGTGTTACAATGAAAAATAGGGGAAAAACCAGAAGTGTGAATAGGGTGGAGGACGTCTTTAAGTCCTGGACTCAAGCTGTACTGTAGAGTTAGTCCAGGACTTCAACACCACCTCTTACTACATGTTTCCATGCTGTCATGTTTCCAACTCAGTGAGCAAGCTCAAAAACCCCACTTCTTTTCTGTTTGGAAATTTACAGATTTTTTTTTTATCAAGACAAGACAAAGCAGAAATTAAAAGCTTGGATGACCAGAGGCTGAAAAGTATCCTCACTTGTGAACGGGTGTCAATAGGGGAGAAATAGGAATCAAGAACTGGACAAGTAACCAGAATCCTTACGTTGTTCTGAAAGTCTTAACTGTGAAAGAAACTCAGGGTGGGAGGTCTGAGAGAAACCGAAAACAGGTTACCAAAACATTCAATGCAACGCTGGATTAACAGTCAATTCTCACTCCATGTTAGATTTCAGTTTGGGCTTCAAAGGACACCAGTATTGTCTAAATCCATCGTTTGTTTTTATCTTAATGCATTGTCCATTTGTATGCAGACATTTTGGGAGGACGTGAAAAAGTGACTTCAAAAGTAATTTGTGGACTTTACGGCACTTTGATGTGACACAAAAATATCTCTGCGATGAGGGACCTACACGAAGACTTAGGCATGTTTCAGAATGGAAATAAACCTGCATGTAATTTAGCAATTCTGCCAATATCATGCAGGTCATGGTGGCCATCGTCAAACCTCAACGGGGGAGAGGGGGGGGGGGTAAAACTGTCATGTGGAAATGTAACATTAACAGATTGCAGCGTACGTCTGAAAAGGTGGTGGTGGGGGAGGTCTCTAAAATGTTTAGATATACACACTAATGTCTGCAGAATGGTTTGTCCAGCATCTTCCTTCATACACATCGAATATTCGATGCCATTCAGCATGTCAGTGAGTCTGCCTCTTCTGAATTTAAGAAGTACAGCATGTCCAGTTTCTTTCCAGCAAGAGCAAACTAAAGGAACTACTGGGGGAGCTTGAAGTATGAATCCATCATGAATGAGAGGGCAATAACTACTCTGATGGTCTTACTTCCACCAAACTTAAGAACTAGAACTCATAGCATTTTGCCTTTTACGTTTTAGAGTCAGATGTTTGTTTTTTTGTGAGGCCAGGATTTAATTGAGAAGAATGTGTCTCTGGTGTATCATTGGTAGCCAGGAACCAGCTGCTCTCTCACGGACAGTTTCTCTTTGCATTTAGTCACTTTTAGCCTTTTTGCAGTCATTTCCATTCTCCCCCAGCTCCTTCCCATCTGCCTCCTCTGGTTGCTTCCTCTTCTTCTTGTCGTCAGACTGAGCGGGGTGCGGCCGGAGCGTGATGATGACACAGGTCATGTTGTCACATCCTGTCCCGTCTCCAGATGTGTCAGGAGCCAAACAGTGGTCCAGCAGCTGTCAGGAGGACAGGGGATTATAGATGTATAAAGTTTTTTAGTCTTACTTTTATACATTTTGTGGAGTCAACTAAGGCTAACCGCTAGATGCATGATGACAACAGTAACTGATGGATATCTTTCACAAAACAGCATTTTCTTTTTTAAATATTTTAAGTATAAAGACATTTGAAATCATGTTTAATTGTGTAAATCACTGTTGGTTTGCGTCTCCATTGGTGGCACTGAGTTCAGCCAGAGGACACATTGTGCCTTCAAGTTAAAAACACAGAATCAAA
This sequence comes from Labrus mixtus, assembly GCF_963584025.1. Lineage (NCBI taxonomy): Eukaryota > Metazoa > Chordata > Actinopteri > Labriformes > Labridae > Labrus > Labrus mixtus. Next base: position 26,320,347 of record NC_083612.1, on the reverse strand, counting down.
TAAAACTACAAATCAAGTCTTTTTTTTGTCTTTAAGGCTCAATGTCTAGTAACAAAATATCTAAAATCAGTCGTCTGAGGATTTCTTGACACTCTTATCAAACGTTTCATTAAAGTCAAACTAAAACAAAATATTCACAACAGTATAAAAGTACACTGTACCACCAACAACAACAAAAATGTTTCTGGAGGAAAATCAACAATCTTATTGACAAAACAGTCTGTACTACTGTATAGCTCCGGATAATATCTAGATAATTTCAGGACTTCTCCGGAGATTGTCCCGACCAACAGTTCACATATGCTCCTCATAGCGGGGGACTATCCCTGTCAGAGGGGAGGGGAGGGGGGGGGGGGGATTTCCTGAGGTAAGACGTGATGTAAATAAACAACGCGGAAGTAGCGGCCGAAGCAACAGAGTCCGCTACAGAACACTATAATGAGAATATTTGCCTTTATATCAATGCTATGTGTAATCCAATGGAATGACAACATCCACAAAAGAGAGGAGAACAACATACTGACGAACAGAAAACATAACGCAGCCGTTTAATTACGTGCACGGAGATCATAGTGGATGCGTGTAGACACTTCATGCACTGTGCTGCAGTAAAAGTATAGAAACGTCACTCGGGTCCCATTGGCTCGAGGTGAATCCTCCGGAGTATATGCTGCTTCTCACATCAGCTCACTCGGACTTTCTGCGGATAAAATACTAGGGGTCTGGCCGGATAAACTCCGAGTAAAGTCCGGTCGAAAAATTTGGCTGTTCGTGTTCATACAAAGTGCCTCCGGGTAGCCAAATCTCCAGAGTTTTTCAGGAGATTTCCGTATGTGTGAAAAGGGTTTTTGTTTTCTGAAAATATCTTCCTGCAAACCAGACATGGCCATTGTATATCAAATACTAAGGAATATTACATGAGGCTTTAAGGGTAGTACCAATACTGTGATGTAGTTAAGGAGCTCAACCTGTGAATGACATTCAATATTGTGGTTGAGATGATCGCCATAAAGACAGCAGACATGAAAGTCTCCAGGTTTAAGTATATACATTTTCATTTTCAACAGCTTATTTGTACCACACTGATTTTTTTTTATTTATTTTTTTTAAGAAAGGTGTCTTTCATGCAATATTGATTTCTGAGCTCACAATTTGCAAACTAACATTTTGACTGACTGTGTCCAAGTATCAAGTGTCTATCAGGTTCTCTCTCTCTCACCTCTTCCACGATTGATGAGAGGGCTCGGACTTTGCCAGTCTGGTCTGGTTTGATCCTCTCACTGATGAAGTCCACCACCTCCTGACTGCTTAACACATTCCTGCACACATCAGAGAAACAGGGTTCATCAACATAGCATAGCAAAAATCTGAAAGAACAACCTTAATGTGCATTCTTTCGTAATAAATAGTCAGCTGTATAAAACTTAAGTGGTGAAACAGATCAGGCGTGGTCCATTGGGATCATCCCCCGCATTCCATAAACTGAAGATATTGCTCCTAAACGTGTGTGCCCGTCAAAACAACCACACATCCCCCTGAACAGTGTGTGTGTGTGCTACGTGTTCAACATCATCAAAGCTCATACAAAAAAAAGATTTTAAAATAAGACTTCTGTAGATGACATCAAACTTGTTATTCACCAAAGGATTGATGAATACTATTTAGTGTTAGTTAACTTGATGTCTCTAAAAGGAGGGTAACAAATACTGGTTTTAAATGATTCGTTTTTTTTTATTACAGTCGTATCAGACTTTAAAGGATTTCTAAATAAAGAGGGAGTTCAGGTTTATCTAACCATTCCTATTATGATTATTATTATAATCGGAATTGTATCAACGTGTTTAGCTTAAGGTAAAATATAGAGGATGTGATACATTATTAAGAGTGCAGTGATGGCAACATGCGTAGTTTCAGTCGTCTAGCCAAGGAGTCAAAAAATAATGTATTTCAATCAGATAAAACGATTCGATCCATGACAAAAATCTGTGATCTGATCTGGACCGCAGAATTTTTGATCCTTTCCACTAAAAGAAATGCAAAGAAATGTTCACACATCATGATGAATGATCAATAACTCCGGTTAAACTACCAGTGCAACAGCTCAAACTTACCAGATGCCGTCGCAGGCGATGACCATGAAGTCGTGGTCCTCGTTAAGTGTTAAAACTTTGACATCTGGCATCGAAGAGATCATCTGCTCCTCTGGAGGTAGAACCTTGTTCCTCTTATAAAAGTGGTCACCTGTGAGTCACAAACATAACTCAATCAGCTAATAGATCAGACAAGAAAAGTGTGCAGACGTTTTAGGACTGCTAACTGAGAGCTGCCTTGAGACTCACTAAAAGTCACAGAAAATCAAAGATACCGATAGCTCTGGAGAGATTCAGTCCACCGTTGACCCGTCCGTCCATGGTTACCTTCCCTCCAGCATTTTTGATGCGAGCAAGTTCCACCTCATCCTCTGGTTTGTGGTCGTATGACATGTCCACAGCTTTGCCTACACACGCAAACACACCATACATGTTGATCGATGCTCTTAAATAGTTCAATAGTTGATTGATCTAAAAGTTGGTTTCAGGTACGAAGGAGATCTCCCACAACATTTTCAGCACCAAAACATTTATTTTCCACCATTCTGATAATCTTTTCACCATTTTGTGTATTTACTGCACGCTTGATAATTATGATCTAGTTTGTGTACTCTTTTGTGTCTTTTTAAAATTGTTTATCTGGAACCTTTTCCGTTAATGACAAATGTAATAATTTTAATACACTTACAAACTTTTTGCATTTCAGAGTTCTTCTGTCGACCGCAGAATCTCCAAAGCTGAAGCATACAGTATGTGTAGCTCATATGAGGCTCTGTATGACATTACTGGATTGACTTTAGTTTTGTTGATACGCTTAATAATAATAATAATAATGGCAAACAATTTGGAAAATTTTAACATGACAGAGCATGTGATTAATTTCTGTCACACATGGTAACACAGTGAAGAATGGTCTAATTCTTGTTTTACTGAAATATTGACTTTAATTTTAAAAAGGGATCCGGACAAAGTATGTTACACAATCCAAACAACACAAATCCTGTTTTAGAAAGTGACACTACAGATTCTGTTATCACAACAGTGTACCAAAACAACGGGATCAGTAAATCCATGATCTACAGGAGACTTTGAACCTCAGTTTTTTGTAACAGAAGAGGAACCTAACAGAAGCCATCTCTCCCTCTCATGATCACCTGAAGAGCATCCAGACACCGCTCGCATCACGAACGCGAGCGGTGGAGAACACGAGCAGATCATCCACTACTTCTTGCCCTTGGAGTAAATCATCATTGGCTCATGTGTGCTAATCATAAAGAAGTTTTAAACCTTCCTTAAATGAAATTGGCTCATGTCCAATAATGTAACTCCCTCGGTCTTTTCCAAGACATAAAGTTGTTTCATAATCTGCCTGTTGATAAGGTCTATAAAGTGGCTTTGTGTGAAATCACACTCATTGATCATAAGCTTGTTAACAGAGACAGTACAGCTAACCAAACTCTAAGACATACTCTTTGTCTCAGGTTCCTGAGATTAATATTAGTTATTTGTTCTCTCATTTTTACAGATCAACACTTCTATCAGGGTTAAAAAGGTGGACGAATGGTTTGGACCTACCTCGCTCAGACACCACGCAGCGAGAGTCTCCAGCATTGGCCACGATCAGCTGTTTTCCTCGGATGAGAGCCACCACAGCTGTGGTGCCGCTGTCCGAGCCGGGCTGTGAATGCACAAAGACAAAAGAGCTGACATAAACCCCAGCATAAAAGACAAACGATCAGATTTTTTGTGTGTGCTATTCTCTCAAAATGTGTGCTAACCCCGGGAGTGAAATAAACTAAATGATTAAGAAACTTGAGAGAAAAAAATAATACAAGTAAATTCATGGTAACTCAAAATGTAGAGACACCATATTCCTGTTTTAGGCCATTCTACACAACACTATTCATCTATACCAAGTTAGATTACAATGGGAGGCGAATAGTTAAAAAGTATCTTGTAAAAATAATTCTCTCAGCTCCCCCTTCAGGACATTTGCTTTTGATTTGACACCTAAAGGGGTTAATTAAGTTGTGGATGTTTTTTTCCAAAGATTAGGGATGTTATAACGTATCATGTGCATTAGAACAGTTTCAGTTAAGACACCTCCTTTGCACACACCTCCTCTTTGCCATCCATTCCAGGTAGACACATTTCCTCCTCCTCCTCTTCCTCTTCATCTTCAGAGTCTTCCTCTCCTGTATCCTCCTCCTCCTCCAGCTCACTGCTGTCGCCTTCCTCCTCTTCTTCACTGCCGTCTTCTTCGTCACTGCCCTCCTCTTCTCCCTCAGACTCCTCGCTGTCATCGAAGAACCTGGACTTTGAGTCCCCTGCGGTCTTTGAGGACAAAGAGGAGCAAGAGGGACCTGCATCTCCTTCGGCCTTACCCGCTTTTTCTTCTCCATTTGGGCTTCCTGACCCTCCACAGGCAGCTGCTGTGGAAGAGACATGGTTTAACGTGTTTGTGTTGAAGGAATAAAGTGATATTCACTTCAATATTTAAGTGACTTTTCAAGTAAAACATTTTGTACAGTCATCTTTTACAAAACTGTCCTTGATAAAGTCTCCTGAGAGGCTCTGTCCTCGAGGCACTTCACTCACCTCCTGCTCTCCGACAGGCCCTCAGCTTAGACCCGCATGCTGCTCCTCCGGCTTCCTTCCCCTTCCCATTGCTCTCCTCCTCCACCTCTCCATTTAGCCCCTCCTTCTTCTGAACTTTCCCACCTTCATCAGTGTCTCCTGAGCCCTCTGCTCCTGAGGCGGAGGCTTTCTTAGCAGCAGCACTGGGAACAAAAAAATTAAAGGAGGTGTTATATTCTCATTTCGAAAGGAAGCCTTATTGAAGGGCCTACACATCAAACCTCACTGAACTTAAACATTAGTTCAAGTAGTCCTTGTGTGAAAAGTCAAAACAAAGCATTGTTCAACTACCTGATGGCAGCAGCGTGCTTGACAGCATGCAGGTTCTGTCCGTAGCGAACCAGCAGCTCTTCTATGGTCATGGTGGCTTCCTCATGGAGAAGAGCTGCCTCCTCCGTCTCCACTGAAAAGGTAACACGGCATCATTTAGAAGTTGTTATTATTGTCTAATACTACTAGTGATGAACTTGCATGGACCTTATCGTGCATAGTTTACGTTAACCCTACCGTTTCATTCAATGTCAGTTATGGTCTTATTTACTTTGACCTGTTTAAATGCATTTTGATGGACATTAACTCTCCTTTACCTTTCAGAATTAATGAGCTACGTTAGATGCTCCTAACAATGCACAAGTACAAAACATAACTATATGAATAGTGTTGAGACTTTTTGGTGTCCTCACAATCATCCTCCTCTGCCACTTTCTCAACCGGTGGTTCTTCAATTGGCCGTCCAGCGATCTGGACCAGCTCCTTGATGACGTCCTCTGTGGTCATTCTGCTGTCGATGGCCAAGAAAGCATCCTCTAGGGCCTAGAAACAACAGACACAAAAAAGGAGCCCAGCTGCTTGTTTACTAAATCACAGTCCAGCAGGAAACCTCTGGATCATAAACATCACTGCTCCAACAAACAAGTCACGTTGTGGCTCCTACAGCTGCATCACCTTTTGCAGTTTGCCGTCTTTGTAGGTCTTCTGCTCCTTGATGATGATGGGAAGGTACTTTGAACAGTACAGAGCCACCTCCTCGCCTAAACAGGGATCAGCAGGAAATGTTAAATCTCAGGTTAGGCGTTTGTATAGAAGCACAGTACTTTGCGGGGTGTGTTACAAAATAGAAGAGGGGCAACACAAAATAAAGGTGTTCTCCACGTCCAAAACGTGTGACACAAAAAAAAGGTGCATTGGTGACAAACAGCAATATATTTTTGGAGACAATGTGGTTTTTCTGTTACACAGTGACAATATAAAACGCTACCGACTGAGTTGGTGGTAAAAACTGCAAAGCGGCATACAGAGAGAACTGCACTATTCAAGTGTTTTACCTCCATGTCCATCATACACGGCAAACATGGCTGTATCCTCATCAAAGTCTGGGATACAGTTGTGAGCATCCTGTGACACAATAAACAGAAATAAACATTACAGACAATACAGCACTGGGCAAACTGGTACAAATCAAAGCACCCACTACTTCTATACGAGTACAAAAAAATATAAACGTGGTAATCTCCATGTAGTGTCGAGTAATGTTGATATGTCCACACATATCTTTTCATTGAATTACTGGCACGTAAGCCTTTAAAGACAAATACTTGTGCTGTTCTGTTGAATGTTGGTTACAGCTAGGGGCCTTGTGTTTGATGTTCTCATGGTACATTACCACAGACAGCAAGCATTAAACACATGTTCATTGAAGTTGTTGAGGATTGGATGTAATGTAGCATGTTGGAAACACTGATTGTATTAGTGACTTTACTCCAATCCCTTAAATTGATGGCCGGAGAGAATCTAGTTTGTAAAATGCGACAAACTCTTTTAAGTGTACTCTAGAAAGACTTCAACACCACACCATGCAGACAAATGTGTTCAGAGAAACGCCACGCATCGTTTCTCCCGCCAACTCGATGTACATTTGTCCTCAGATGTGTCCATGAAACAGAGCTGCATCATGTTTGTCTCCCTCACCTCCATGGAGACGCGCCAGCCCTGCATGGCAGAGAAACCAAAGCCCATGCTGCTGTTGCCGCCATCGGAAGAGGTCTTGGTTGTGTTAGGTTGCGACAGATAAGCCCCCATGGTTGTCGGTTTCTATGGCTTAACACCTGGAGAGAGGACGACACAAAACACACTGCTCACATCAGGTTTATAGAAAGAAACACGCGTGTGATCAAGTGCATTTGTCACACTTAAAAACTGTTAAAACACCTCGGCTAACGTTAGCATCACCACAACAAAAAAAAAAAAGTAGACGCATCAGCAAGCTAACATCACCATGCTAACACCCGGCTAAACTTCTAGCCGTAACCTCTGAACCCCGATGAGCAAAGCGACTGCGCAGTTGTTAAAAGATCAAACTCGTCCTCGACGGTACTTTACCTTTTCTGACGGAGCGGGACGAGCTAATAAACGAGCCTAAGAGAGAGAGAGAGATTCACATAGGAAGGACTACACGTGTGGAAGCTGAAGCCGCTATCAACACAGACAGACAGACAGACCTAAAAGAGCCCGAAGCTGTGCAGGAAGTGAGCGTGTGCGCATGTCCCTTTCGTTCAGATAAGGGGGCGTGGTCGTAACCTACGTCACAAATAAACTTTTTTTTTAAATTAGCCTACAAGAGTTTACAATAATTTCCCAAAACCACTTACAGACAATATCCGTGCAATTACAGTGTAGATCATTTTTTAATTGTAGATATTCTAACAGGTTCACAACTTCAGAAGGTCAACACTTTTTTTTATTTTATTTTTCTTTCAGATTAATTTTTTCGCTCAACTGTTTTTAGGTTCTTGCTTTAAATTACACATATATTTTTATCCCTGCACGGGTTATGTACATTTCTTGTATAAGTCTATTTTTAATTGCACAGTTTAAGTTTGATTCATCTAGGGGTATTCTTTAAATTAAAAAATTCGGGTTAATATATATGTATGGGGGGGGGGGGGCTGTTTTGCGGTTTAATTTGTAACAAATGTTTCATGTCATGTACGTCTTGTAACCTGCTACTGAATGCTTTGAATTTCCCTCGGGATCAATAAAGTATCTATCTATCTATCTAGGTTTGTACTTGCTATTTTCTAACATATAAAGTCAGGTCTTTTACCTGCTTTTTTGCAATATTAACTAACAAAGTGCTGCTTTTTGGTTTAAAGTATCTCGAGAAACATTTGTTATGAATTGGCGATATACAAATAAAGATTAAGTGATTCATTGAACACTAAAAAATAATAACTTATACAACAATTGCAAAAACATTCCAGAAATAAGATAAGATAAGCTAAGATAATCCTTTATTTATCCCACAACGGAGAAATTTACAGGCTTAACTAGGCTTTCTGCAAAAAAACTGTTAATGACGATTAATTAAGGTCTGAAATTAATGCATTAATTATTTTTAATCGCATGGTATTTTGTTCCCTAAGGCACACCATTTTTGAAGATTTTTTTTTCATGAAACTTTTCAGCATTTGGAAGTCCATCTTTTTTTTCATGAAAACATTTTTTCGACATTTTTTAATTCAAAAATGTTTCATGAAAACTTTCGACATTTATGTAGTCAATTTTTTTTCTGGAAAATTTTCGACATTTTTTAAATCAATATTTTTTCATGAAAATGTTTGAAATCCTATCTGTTTTCATTAGACCTAAAAATAATTTAAGATAAGTTGAGGTAGCCACATATATTTGAAAATAAGGAAGGTAAATGTTTTTAAAAAATCAACATAAAAGTTGCAACTAAATGTATATCTCAATTCAATTCAATTCAAAAAACTTTAATTGTCCCCGGGGGGCAATTCAAAGAGCAGTAAATCAACAACAGTGTAAGTACACGAAACATTTGAACCTAAATATAAAATGTCAATTTAAATACAACTTAAAGCTTAAACTTAACTTAAAAATACAAAATATAAAGGAGTAGATATAAGTGGACAGTGATCGGACTAACAGATGTAAACAGATGTAACCATAACTATGTGCAGTAGTGACCAGATGTAAACAGAACTATATGCAGTAAACGAGAAATAAATATATATATATACAGAGCTATATATATATATATCTGCAACTCTTATAGTCATTGCTTCCTGTTAGAGTTCAATTAACTATAAACTATTTAAACTATTTTCACTATAGAACACAAAGGAAACAAAACAACGTTTAATTATTATATTTGAACGAAAAATGATTAATTGAAATCATTATTTTTTTGTCCCTTTTTCTGCCAATGTGCTGCTCATAGACTGTGCTGCTCCACACTCCAGTCCGGTAGATGGCGGTAATGCGCATTCAAGCTGGTTTCGAACCGCGATAAAAAAAACCTTAAAGAAGAAGAACCTGACGTCACGATTTGACAATGGCGCGGGAAAACCGTGAAGAAACTGAAATGGATACCAGCACAGATAAAGAGTCGGACAGCCCCTATCCGTCGACTTTAAAACTGTACGAGACGCAGTTTTTCGGCTTCACTCCGCAGACATGTATGTTACGAGTATACAGCGCCTTCCAGGATTGTCTGTACGACATTTTACCTGTTGTGGAAAAGGTGTGTGTGAGGCAGCTCAGCAGAGACAAGCCGGACGGGTCCGAGGAACTGCTTCGGTCCCGGGCCAGAGAGTGCAGCCGGAAACTGCAGCAGTTTCTCGATGAAAGGTTCAAGCAGCTGTCGAAGAGGATGGAAACACTGCTGCTCGACCGATGCTTCTCCGTGCCGCCAAATGTCCTGCTGTCCGAGGACCAGTCCCACAAGAACTACCCCCAACACATACAGGTGGGTGCAGGAGGAGCTCTTTACGAGGGTTTCTACACACTGTGAATGTTTCATGTGTTTATAAATGATGCAAGCTGCAGTCCGTGATCTGGACAGTGTTTACAGTTTCTCAAAGACAGAGTGAGAAATACTTTAAGAGAGTTTAAAGGTTAAACATTGTCTCTGTTATGTTATGACACATCAAAGAGCCCAACAACAAGGACTTTTATCAAACTAAGCCTGAGGTAGTGTTTACCAATGGTTGATATGGAGCCACTTGGTGAATATTTGAGCTGTAATTTAATAATGTTTATCTTTGATTGTAGACTGTATAGAAAGTTGTTTCTATATGAAAAATGTCAACAACTCAATGAGCACCATTGTAGGCACAGCTGTGATGTTTTGCTACACAGGTGGGAGGGGTTCGAGCACTCTCTCTTCTTGCCAGACTACCTGATGATATCTAATCCACTTTTTGTTCAATAAAAATACATTTCATGTAACTTTATTTCACCCAACATATAGGGCGAGAATGATGACCAGCTAAGTGAATTTACTTCACCAAACTAGTATGTCTCCTTTAGGAGGTAGAACAGCCACATAAACAAAAATGAAATTAAAAGTTGTCAATTCATTACAATCTCTGAAGTTTATACTTTTTTTTTAAAGCTCAGAAAAAATCAAATCATTTTGTTGTGGACTCAAAGTGTCTGTTACTACAGACTCGACGGCTCTCACCACAGATTCATATCTTACACTCACTTGTCATTTCATTCAGAACTGTGAGATTTGAATACTGTGTTAGAGCATTTTCAGATACAACTCTAATCAAAGGCACTGTTGACATACCCTGAGCATGACCTACGTATGGAAATAAAGTCAAGAGATAGTTTTTCATACACTTCTAATAACTTGAATGTTTCCTTTCCATGTATGTTTTACTTCCAACTCAGAATCTGCATGTATAGTTATTAACAAGATGGGAACTATTTAATCTGTGATTTGACTTTGCTTATGCTGCTTCCAGGAGGTGCTGAGGCTGGAGTCAAACCTTGCTGACCTCCACAGCGCCTACGAAGCAGAGGTCTGTGCCAGACAGGCCCTGCTGGCAGAGCTGGAGGAGCAGAAGGAGGTGCAGAAGCAGCTGGACGGGGTCTTGATGTGGGTCAGAGAGCTCCAGGCGGCCTGGGTGAAGGAAGGTAACGGCAGCTTCCATGAAAGCTTCCAGATGGTGATGGAGTCCGTTAAAAGACTGCAGGAGGCCGTCAGGGAGGTCTGTCACAAGGCACCTCACTGATTTGAGATTAGATTAGCAAACAAATAAATATTACTGAAAAAGTCTTATATTGTATCCTGTTTTTAGACTATCTGAAAAAGACTAGAGAATTCAGAAGGCATTGGTCACTGCAAATGAGGCTCAAATCATCTGCCCACTGAAATTTAGAACAGTCCAGTTTGTTTATTTGTATTATTTTGGAGATAATAAAACCCCAATGAATTAATGCTTCATTGTGTAAATATTGTAACAAAGCTAATTCTAGATCACAGAGCTTCAGTTTAGGCCTTTGAGTTGGTTGTGTCTTTTTCTTTGTTGGTTTGTTTATTTGGATCCCCGTTAGCTTCAGCGTAGCTCAAATCTATTTCTTCCTGGGGTCTGCAGTTTACATTGTGACAATACATGTTACACATTCATATTATGTATATTCACACTACACAAACATTCCACAACATGTAGCATATCTACAATAACTAAAAACTAATTACTGAAAATGATCCCCAGACCATATGTATCAGTTCCATTCAAACACAACAGCAACATCAGTTACTTTTAGACTTACCTTTCACAATGTAATGTAAATAATAATAAAGCACATGGATGAAATTTGTGTTTGTTTCTGTCGTCTACCTTCTTAAACCCTCGACTTCACAGCCTCATAATCTAAGCTAAAGTCATGACAGTGTCGCCTTACCCAGGCTCTTCAGTTTTAAGGATGCACTGACTCCCAGCAGAGGGCGATCTCTGTACGTTAACAGCACTCATCCACCCCTGCCACTTCACTGAGGTGAAACATGCTCTCAGTCTCCAGTTTCAAAAGGTTCACCTCCTAGCTCAAACTAATGCTGTCTTATAAACAGTCCCGTGTGTAATTCTTCCATCACGGTCGTTTTTATCTCCAGTTTCTGTTCAACCTGTTACAGAGAGATGTTGATGTGTGGTGCTGCTGAACTCTTTTATTCAGAGAAATCAGGGTTTCTTTTGTGTGTGCCGTCAATATATTGGATTAAAACAATTAAAATATGGACAGTAGACCTTTTTAAATATGTTCTTTGTTAATTATATGAATTATTATTAATAACAATAAATATTAAAATAACATGTTTAATGTGAGCACTAGCACTTATTTGTGCAAAATCAATGTGGGGTATGAAATTAGGAATAACATTAATTACATTGACAAATCAATTGACTTGATCATTTTGGTTATTTTTGTAGTCAATGTGTGACTTAATAATTAATGATAATATTTAGAGAGACAGAATCACAAAGAAACATTATGAACAATCTCACAGGCAAAAAATTAAACCATTTGTAATGTTTTATTTCAATAGATAGCTGGTTTGGTGTCCGGGTCCTGGAACTGTGCTCACATGCTTACAGTCAAGGTTTTCTAAGACAATGACAGGACAAAAATATATTTCATAATAGTAACACTTACTGCTTTTCCTTTTGTGACAAGTCAAAATGCTCGCTATCGGATCTCAAGCCTTCTCAGTTAATTTGGGATGTAAGATGAAGGATAGACCGTTTGTGCTTTTTAACCGCAGAAAGCAGTTTCTCCACATCATTATCTTGTCGTGGTACAGGAAGTGTTCATTGGTTTGAAGTTCTTCAGACTGTTAGCTTTGTGTGTAACTCTGTAATTCAGATTTTCCTGGGGCGATATACAAGCAATAGACCATCAGGGGGCGCCAGTGTTTAAATAAAAGTATGTGTTGTGCTGTATGATCACTGAGCATGACACTCATCACCCCTGTGATTATGGAATGATCAGGTGGGTAAAATAATCCATGACTGGAAGCCTTTAACTGTTGTTTTTGATTTAGCATGCAGAACCTGTGATTGCTGATGTTAGCAGCCCCAGATTTACATTCCCAACAACGACAATTACCAATACAACTGAAAGTACGTAAACAACAACAAGAGGGCCAATGTAAACTGTAAACATTTGTTTTAGCATCCCTGGAGTGTGTGTGTGTGTGTGTGTGTGTGTGTGTGTGTGTGTGTGTGTGTGTGTGTGTCCCACCTGCCTGTTGTGACTTGAGAAAGTGTCGGTCCAGGTGCAGGGCGTGAGTACTAGTTACTCTTAGTTGTTTGTGTGTGCCATCGTGTCTTAAGCTCCAAGAATGATGATCTGCACGCTGTAACTACATACAGTAGAAATCCCTGTAAAACTCAGGCATCACTTAAAAAAAATGTTGTGACCAGGAGAAAAACTCACAGTTGTCCTAAATGCCTTAGTTTGACATATCTTTAAATCCAATCCATAATCTCTGCTTGTTTCTCTAACTCAGCTGTTTATACACCAAAAACTTCCAAATGGTCGTCACGCTTTCTGTCACAAAAAGTGTTTGGAGGTCTTTTTAGATGTTGAATGATATCATGCTGCCATTGCTCCATGCCACATATTACTCGTGTATATGTTTTCTGATTTGCCACCACACAAAAAAAGCATTTTTCAGAAAACTATACCTGGCTCCATTTAGAAAGGGTATCATCACATAATACATTTCGTTGTCTCTGTACTTGTACTCTGCACAATGACAATAAAGTTGAATCTAATCTAATCTAATCTAATGTTGGACAAGCAGAGTGCACTCATAGTTCACAATACTGTCAGCACCGCTTGCAGCACATGTAGTAGAGCAGCACTGCTAAGCTAATGATGTTGTGTTCTCAAAGTTGGTTTATCATGTTCAATATTCTTTAATCAGGTCAAACAAGAGCTATGTGACAGTCAATGGTACAAATACAGTATATTATATCCATTGTCACAATCACTGACTGTAAAGTGAAGTGTAATGGGATTTTATGACCACTAAACGCTGATATAGTGGTACCAGATTATACAGCATCATAAACAGTTGTTGTAGAACTAGATCATTTGGACACTACCTCATATGTTGAAATATATTATTTTTTGTATCAGACTATTATTGTTAACTGACCACTAAACATACCTTCCATATGAGTCAGCACAAGTGTGTTATTTAGTTATTAAACTTGTTTACTTTTGACAATGTCAGGCACTCATAGTCGTCTTGTATATTGCTCGTATATTGAGCAAGAAGAAAACAAATATGCCTCATTTTCAATGCTACACGCAGAGTAGTGTCTGTTCCTCTGAACACCTCTTAAACATCTTGTCATCAGCTCAGAGCCTCCTCAGTGTTGGTAACAAGGTACGTGCGTGTGAACACAGCTGTCTATAGTTTTACTCTGTGTGTGAAGGAACAATAAATGTTAAACTTTGCCCTCCCTAGTATGTTAGAGTGTGTGTGTGTGTCTGTATCTATTGCCTATAAAGATTTTAAAAGTTGTTGTCCAACACTGTGAGGGCACAGCTGTATGCAGCTGTCCACTGGCTGTGCAGACTTTGGACATACTTGTTCCTTCAGTCAGAGAAAAATAAAGCAATCTGGAAAAAATAGAAGTATTTAATCAGCAAAAGGGAAGGCCAAACTTGTGTCAGGCAGTGTGTTTTAAAAGAGAAAGTGTTTGTATTTGAGGGGAGGGGAGACAAAAGAGAGACAGAAGGTTGAAGAGGGTTGTCTTCATTTCACAGCAGGGTCTCAAACTTTCACACTGTTGTCCTAAACAGGTCTGCCAGAGTCAGAGTTGAAGCATTTGAAACATAAAAAAACCCTGTGTCTAGTCATTATCACACTGAAACACATAGACTGATGTTTTCTTTCCTACTAAAAAAAAAAGTGCTGTCAAATTTTAAGATCTGCCCCATGGTATCACTTGTTTTCTTTATGAACTCGTAATTTAAGTAAGTCACATGTGTCTGTCAGGAGGGGAACACAATGACAAATAAGCAGTGATTCCTGATCTACAATTGTTGTTTTACAAACATGTAGTTGTTACCATGACAGGTATAATACAGGTCTGTGCTGTGTGATGTGGCGACAATAAAAAATATTCTGGGGTGACGGGGACCTAGCAGTTGGTTCACAGCCCTATGTACAGAAAGTGTTGTACTCCAGGTGGATGGCCCGGGTTTGAGTCAGACCTGTGGTTTATTTCACGCATGTCATTACCTCCCCATTTCTGACACTGTCCACTGTACTAGCTCAATAAAGGCAAGAAAAGCCTCCCCAAAAAAACCAAAAGATTCTTGACCCATATTGAGGTCACAATGTCACAAGAACTGCAAATATTTTGGTTTAATTTTAAAGGTCTTTGAGCTTCATCTGCTCCGGCATTCCTCTCTTTCATGGTGTTCTGTAATATTTTTTCAACAACAAAAAAATGTCCTTTAACTTCATCTTAACAAAATAAAGTTGCATTCTGTTTTCTGAAAACACATCAAGTTTTAAGGAATGCCTTTCCTCTGCAATAGAAAGACATTTGTTTGAATGTTGTAATATCCTAGTTAGTGTCCTGGTGAATGATCTTGTTTGCAATCTTCTTTATCAGTACAAATGATAACATTTAAGTCTGTGTGAGTCAGAGCAACCAGCTATCTATTACAGCAATAGCCTCAAATTTAATTCACATAAATAATATGTGAGTTTGTTGAAACAAAAAGTGGACCTACTTATGACCTTTCTCCACAGCACTCCTAGTGGTCAAAACATACACAGGGCACCTTTAAAGCTCAGTTTTCTAGTGTGAAATACGCAGACTTAATGTGGACTGGAGGCCATTTTTTTATTGTGACCTGGCATCTGTGCATGTGTTGTTTGCATTTAAATGTGTTCAATCGTACATTATTTGTTGTCAGTGGGATTACATGTGTGAGAATAAGTAGAATTTAATCTGTGTCAGTCAGTATGTTGACATGCAGTGAGAAAAAAGTCAATTTATCGTGCAAGTCTGACTAAAACTGAACTTTTAAAATGCATATAAGCATGTTAATCAAACTGAAAAGTCAAATCTTTCAAAGTCGGACAAACAAAACTCGACAATGTGTTTGGGGCTCTCATTACACTTGCATGCATGCACCTCAATTGGACCCACGCCGGCCCAGGCGTTCTGCGCATGCTCCACAGTTCCCACGCCAGGCTTTGACCCGGAAGTCAAAATGCATGTATGCAGATGTTGTGTTGTCATCTGCCTTCAGTTATCACCAAGCTAGAGGGAAAGCGCACATTTTATTTGTTCCAAAAGTTAAGAGTAGAGTGTGTACGAAATATACAGAGCTGTCCATGTTTTTACTGTTCGACATACAACCAGTTTGCCAGTTTACTATTTGGCAAGGTCAACCAGAAGAAAGTCTGATAGAAACTAGCTGAAAGGGGACATATCGGACATACTTCCAGCTAATAAATGGTTTCTCTCCTGGTGGTTGTGTACTGGGATTAGGACAGAAGTCCAATCAAATGGTCTGATCGAGCTATAACTGTAGCTCTACTTAACTGTGCATGCAAACGTACGGAGTGTGTGTTTTGTTAGGTTTGTAAAGTGTTACTACCTGTTGCACTCTGCAACTGTACCAGTGTGTATGATGTGTGAGCGTGTGAATCTGTACTTGTGTGTGAGTGAAGACAGCATATGGACAGTGCCCTCCCTTCCTGTAGGGAGGAGAACAGCGTGGCTCTCTGTGAACCACAGCTTGACCTCTGACCCTTCAGGATCACACACACACAAACCTCAGATACCTCCACATACGCAGATATACATCCAGGCTAAGCCGGCCAGCTGTCCTTTGTGACCGAACATCCCACACAGAGGTGTAGAGGAGAGAGTGACGGTCAGGCAGACACGATTGTTTTCTCAGGCTCTGTGAGCTAGTCTGGAATTCACTCAGACTTTTTTAAACCCACGTGTCACCCAGCGGGGAAACAATCACACATCAGAAGTAGTGCCTCTCTTTACATTTCAAGCATGTCTTCCAACAGCAGATCACTGAGACAAGTGATATAGGAAGAAAGACAATCACATTGCTTTAAACAACTGTAGGAAATAACATGAATTGGCTGGCAATAAACTGAGACAAAAACAATTATTCCTTTTCTGTCACTGAAATGTTTTAAGTGGTGTCCCTGTCCAAATGCATGAGCACAGTTTAAACAAATGTCTTCCAATCAACTGACCTAGAGAATCTGCTCCAGAGGGCACAACAACTTTGTTATCAGAACAACATCTTGTACTTTTGCTATATTCAGATGTGTTTGTTCTGCTTTGTTCCCTTTTTTAATTTGATATAACCACTAAACATGGACATTTAAAATAAGCCTCTGGTACTGTTGGTTAAAAAAATCCACCATTGGAATTGTGCAGGAAGATTTATGACCTGCTAGTCAGTAGTTTAGATTTTTTTGTCTTTTTAAATCCATTCATCCATCGATTGTCTATGCTTGTCTTTTAGGGGGTTGCAGGCAGGAGTAGATCCTGTATGAAATTGGGCACTAGGTAGGTCACGCACCTTTAATGAGATATTAAGCAGGATATCTAATTATGTGAGTATGTTGCAGATGTGCTACCTCTAATACTGACAGTTTTTAAAGTGAAGCCATGACTACAACACAAACGTTCATATCTCTACAAGCTCTTTCACTGTGCGAGTGCAGAGCAAGCAGAAGCTTTAAGCATTGTCAGCCAGTTAACCCTCTGCTGTTTTGGTGGCATTATTGTTGTTGACAGAAGAAACTTGAAAAAAACGGACTGTCAGTGAGTCATGATGCCCAAAAACAGATCAAACCTCAGCATTTTTGCAAAACCCTTCTCCTCACCACAAAACGGCAACAGACCAACATTTCAAAGTCGTTCCACTTTGAAGGAAAAGAAACATCTATTTCTAGCTGACGCAAACACCATCTTAATGAGGACATAAAAACAGTTTTTAACATTGAAGATTTAGCCACATACGTTTGGGAATAGCTTGGATTGGACACACATAAATATTTCTATTTTGTCAGTCCAACAAATCCTGTTTTAAACTAGAACATGTGAATACAAATGTGTCTGCAACACCTGAACACAGCCAACACTCACTGATCCTCAGATGCCCTATACACAGCACACCTCCCTTTCTTCTGGTTCAACTATTTGATCTTAAGTTCTTTTTTTGGAGATAAAAGTAGAGGACAAAAAGAAAAGAAAAGCAGGACCAACAGAGCAGAAACGGGGAAGAGAAGAAGAGAAAAGAGATGGAGAGGTGAGGGCAAGAGGAGAAAAAGAGGTGAAGAGGAGCAGAGCAGCAGCTGGCAGGTGTCAGGAGTCACAAAAGACCATCTGTCCATCGAGTGCCATCTCAACACACACACACACACGCTACATTAAACTTTCTTCCGCTTCCCAAATTACTCAGCATCTGTTTTATTCCTTAGTTTTCATCATCTTTAACAGTTTTGTTACAGAGAATATTTACAGTAAAACACAAAATCACCATCCAGCCAGAGTCTGACTTTTCTTGTCCAAAGAGGCCGTGATGGTGACATAACAGACAAGGTGACAAAGAGTGGACATAGTGTGTGTGTGTGTGTGTGTGTGTGTGTGTGTGGTATGTTGTTCCCGGTCTGAACATTTCAGCTACTTACCGAGACTGCACACACACACACACACACACACACACACACACACATGCTGCCCACTGACCTTTCACCTCCAACATCTCTCTCTTGGGAGTTTTTAAAAGTGTGAGGATCACGCAGCGCTGGGTTGACACATGTTAAAAAACTCCAGACAAGCGGCAAACTCCTCCTTAGCACTAAGTTGACAACCAAATATATAGAAGTTTACAGTAGTGTGCCCGAAAACTACAAAACATGTGCAAAAGTATGTGGACACCTCAACAGGCTATTGCATCTCATTAAATGAACCTCAATCTGCTGCTATATCGTTACACGTCTCCAAACTCTTTGTTGCTCTTTCTGCCATTTTTCCCCTGTTGAAGGAGGTTTTGGACATCTTTTTCCTGAGTCCAGGGTCTGTAAGGATGGCACCACATTGCATGCTGTGCAGATTCTATAAGGCCCTGTTTGTAGATTGGGAAGTCATATAAACCAGACTGGCATAAACACAGTATTATAGAACTAATGGAGCAAGTTGGTTAACTGGATTATTCTACAAATGTTTGATTTGATAATGTGTCTCTAACAACAGCACCATCGTCCCTCCTTACTCCCCCAAAATCAGTTTAAAGAGCAGAAAGAAGATCATTTGAAAGCTGTTTTTTTAAATTGAAGTTTGAATGGATCTGGCTCTACCTTACGCCTACTAACACATTCTATTACTTTTTCTTTCTCCTCTTCCTTAAACAACTCTCTATCCAGTTATTCTACTCCCCCCCCCCCCCCCCCCCCCCATTACTCCCCCACTCACTCTTCCCCTTCCTTCCCCATCAGCAGACAGAGGGCGGATGCTGGCAAACACTTCCTCTCTCCATGAAGTTACTTCCTGTCTCTGGGAATCCATTTCCTGTTCGCAGCTAATACAACATCACTAAGAGCATTCCTCAGGAGTCTCTATCAGGCACACATTCACAAACACAGAAGGCGTGTATGTGCCTTTAATGACTGTGCTGCAGACTTTGTGTATGTGTTTGTGTGTGTTTCCACCTTGACTAAGGGTCATTAGTGTTTTTTCCTATCATATATACACTATCATTCATAACAAGATTTAGCTTTCTCTGTATGAAGATTAAAACAGGGATGATTTCAAACTGCTGGATTTAAGGTGGGGGGCATTCATTATTATCAACCTTGCCTGATGTTGCACAGGTAACTGGGCCGGACAGATTGTTCATAGCACAACGTTTTTGAGCCAGTTTTTGGTTTCTTGGAAGAAAGACTGAGAATGACATTGAATGTCAAAACATAAATGAATAGAATTATTACGAATGGGAAGATAAAGACAGACTAATAAACTGTTTCTTGGCAGGAAACAGGTCTGGTTTCCTGTAGTGTTCACACATACACACAGTGTTGTTTCTAATCAGTGGCAGCATTATCAGGCCTTACAGGGGGAAGTGTTTATATTTGTCTAGTAGGTTGGACCAGCACAAAGGGGTGGAGGTGACACACACACACAAACTTGAAGACACAAATGAAATCACAATCAGCACAAATGCACCCCCAACAGACAGTTTACAAACATGTATTAGTCTAATTTGTTGTAAAAAGACACTTTTACAGGATAAGGTCAAAAAACATGTCACTGTCATTCACAAGAAAGAGTTGACTGTATTTTGTGTTTACAACCAACAAAAAGAGCAGTCATAACCTTTGAGTATTTGAGTGAAAGTAAACATGCCCAACAGGTGTGTGTGTGTGTATTTTTATATCCAAGTTGTACAACCGCTGGTGTGTTTGTTCATTGTTGGTCAGACCTCCTCTCACCCATCTGCTGCACCTCATTAGCATGGAAACAGGACCGGGAGCGTTTTCACACATACACACACTGGCCATTAATCAACAAGTCAGACCAGGGTCCATTCCCACACATACACACCACACAGATGAATACAAAGAGCATACACACACACAGACACAGGCCCTAATCAGAGAAACATCCCAGAGCACACTTTAGTAGATCTTAACCACACCTCTCGTCTCAGAGGATCAGACCTAGCGACCCAGAGTTTTGTGTGATAAAATATGGCAACCCAGTGATGTCTCAATTTCTTTTTATTTGAAGTGAGGGCTGGTCCCTCGCGGCACCACCAGCGAACACAAGGAGACTTGTTCTCATTAGCTTCCCTCCTCTTTTTATCTTCATGGGATGAATGAACTAGAGCTGTTTTGTGAATGTGCTGTCTGATTTGTGAAGCCACCATGAATGCTCACATTTGAAAGAACAGTGTATTCCTATGAACATACTACCTTGTGGTAAATTGAGTCATAAGTAAGGGAATCCCAGAAATCCTTGTTTAAGCTTAAGGTTTCCTCCAAATTTTGAGGTACAAATTGGCTCTGATTTTGTGCTCTCAAGTTGTGTTAATTGAAGCCTCATGACTCACCATCGGAGGTTCTCTTTGAGGTGTGGTGTGACATATTTTATTTGTAAGCTGCAAAAGAAAGATGAAATTGGAGGTATATGATTCATGAAAATCATTTTTATTTTCAAGTTCTAGTTTCTGCACAAATTCCAGACATTTTGTGACACCACCCATTGATGTTTTCAACTTTCTGTTATGATTTCTATAGCTACAATCTGTCTTCTTTGCACCTCCAGCCACGTGCAATAACTGCAGCCAACAGTACAGGAGAGGGTGTGCAGGTAGAATATAGCGAGCAGGTCACCGTTGCAGCAATAGCCAGAGATGGAAACAACACTTGGAACAAGTGAAGGTGTAATGGTCCCAGACATTTCGAAACTAGTAGGACACAGAGAAGTTCAGAACAGAGGATGAAGGAATTGAAGGAAAGATCCAAAACTAAAAACAGGAAGGAAGGCAACACACTTGCTATTCTGCAGGTAAAGGATCCAAGCGCAATCATAAACTCTTCAGCTGCTTGTGTTAGATTTAAGTACAAATACATTTTCCTTCTTAACAGGAAACATAAAGTATAATACAGGAGCAGAGGCACCTGTAGAGTTAATCTTTGAGGTTGAATCTCATCTTTTCTTCCCAAAATATATAGATACAGTTTGTGTCAAAATTGTACAGTTTGGAAGTTGTTAAACTTGTGGCTTCTTATTCTGTGGCTCAGAGGAAGATTGGATCATCCAACCACATAGGCGGTTTGATACCCAGTCAACTGATCCCAAAGGCAGCCTGACACTTTGTATCGTAGTAGACTGCCAGCAGTGAAGGAATGTGTGTTAATGGTTGAACATCACATGTTTAAAATTGCTTTAGGTTGAAGAACGATCAATCCAGCACACAGCAACTGATGTGAAAGACTAATTGTGAATGTGAATGTAACACATTTTTCAATCTTTAATCGCAGACATGTTTCAGATCATGCATAAAACATTTAAAGGTTTCCATTTGATGGATTTAAAATTTTCTTTACTTGTAAAATGCATTTCTCGTCATCGCTTCAAAAAGTGCAGGATAGATGCAAAAACAAAACACTAAATGACAAATCAGAAGAAGACTGAAAGACACACATGCTGTCTCTCTCTCTCTCCCTCTCTCTCTCTCTCTCTCTCTCCCCTGTGTGTCCTCTGTGGCAACATCTGCTTCTTCCGCTGAAGTTTCCCATCATGCAGTGGGCGTGTCCTTTATGTTGCCCCCCAGCTTCATTGTTCTAGCCAATCATTGTCCTCTCCAAGCTGTTCCCACGATGCACTAGTAATGACCAGAAGGCGCTGATGGAGCTGGTGTCTCTGAAGGAATGACTTTGTCTTTTAACCCCCAGGGACTAATGACAAAAAGCAAAAATAAAAACAAAAACAATGCTCTAACTGATACTCAGCCGAGAACTGAGGAATTGATTCTACTCTACATGTTTGACTTCCAGCTATACCCAAAAAAATTGGATTTCATTCAGATGATACACAAGCATGAAAAGCAAAGATTGATTTAATGCAGTCAGGTTTTACAGATATTAACCGAGTCAGGAGGTAGAGACAATCGGGAAAAGAGGAAAAAAGGGGGAGAAAGAGAGAGATGGAGCTCTGGGAAAGATCAGAGCGTGGTCCCCGGGGAGCTGCGACAGATGAAGTAGCTGAATAAGCTGTCTGTCATTGTCTGACTTGGGCTGCTGTGGTCACTTTGTTTGTTCAATCTCAACAATAGAGCACGAATGGGAGAGAAATCTCTGTTTTCCCACAAGATTGAGCCCCAAAAAGACAAAATAGGCAATGATGCTCTGTGTGTGAGGATATAACCTCGTGACAAAATGAAACACAAGTGTAAGAGAGAAGTAATGCAGAGCAGAGATAGCAGTAAAGTCAGTGATTTGCTGTTTTAGTGCCTCTTTTTTGTGGTAACCTGCAATTACAAATCATCAAATAGGTGAAGACAGAAGCATATGCATTCCTGAAAATATCTAAAAAATTACAGGGCAGACTACCCCTGAATTGCTTGTTCACATATGCACCTTGCACCGAGATCACACTTTTGTTATTCACCCCTAAATGATGCTCTGCGTGTTCAAACGTGCAACTCACTTTGAAAATTTCAGGAAGTTTTTTTTTAGATTTGAGGATGTGTGAAAACACCAAGAGAGAGAAAACGTTTTTAACAAATCAATTGACCTGTAGAAAAGATTTGCTACACATTTTTGGCTTGAATTTAGAGGTCAAGTGGAATTTTAATGACAGTGCCAGACCTCAGTAAAGACAGGGTAGATACAGAATATCTTAAGATAAATACTCTTTAAGACCTTTTGCTTCAATGTCTTAACTGTTTACATTAGCAACACAGTCGTATGTTTTGTACTGATTGCTATGTAGCACAAATGAACAGTCATAGTTTGGGATAACTACTTATCATTGCTGTGTAATTCTAATTATGGGGTGGCAACAACGCAAGACAAAATCAGTTTAGTAACTAACCCAATTCAAGGTTTATTTAGAAAGAAATACAACTTTAGAAACCAAAAAAAACAATTGTAAAGTGTTTAAACTCTAAAAAAAAAAGTTAAGATGCAATAGTTGAGATTTAAACATTACCATGAGCACCAAACGACAATTTGTATTATAGAGATAAACAGAAGGCATGTTACCCACAGCAGCAGATAACTGTCACTCTCACTCTGTTGATACACACAGTGGTGCCGCCAGGATTAGTATACACCAGAACCATTACATTACCATCTATTCAAGGTTTTAATATGAATGTCTTCAGGTGTAATGATGGCAGAGCTTTGTTATGGCTCTATAGTGGAATTGCAGTCTGAAAAGGGCTACGGAATCCACATTGGTCTGTCAATTAACATTGCCTTACGTCGTTGTGGAAGGAGTAAAGACCACGGCACAGCAGGAGCTCCACATAGACACACAGTCAGAAATGCACACACACATAGCACTGTGCTCTCTCGCTGGATCTGCTGATCCTGTCCAGCCCATGTAACGCCTCTGTTACTACCTCTGAAGACGGCACTTGAGGGGTACCCATTACGCCCCTGGGATATTCAGATTGAGGGCGAAACTTCACAGGGACGTTAATATCGCATGAACTGAATAAGGCTAGTAATTCATTAAAATACAAACACAAAAATCCCTCTTTCCTGGACTCCACGCTGAGACTGTTCCTGAATAGCCTTTGTACCTTTATTAGAAAACTGACAGGAAATGACAGTAGGAGAAACTGTGAACCACGTGCAACAAAGTTCTATAGCAAGATTTAGACCTGTGATGCTGTGAATTAAAGTCTGGGACTTGTACTCCTATTGGACACAAAAAAGGTGTCCTAGTTTCAACAGCTTTTAGAATAGTGCTGCATATGTGTGAATTTGCATGTGAGTGTGTGACAGGTGACCAGTGTGTGGACAAAAGGAGGGTCAGAGGCTCTTTTATTCTTGCCTTGTCACCCTCTTCCCAGCTAACTCTCTTTCTCTCGCTCTCTCTCTCTCACACACACACACACACACACACACACACGCACACACACACACGTACATACACACATAAACATTCAAACAGATTTGTGAGGAGAGGAGAGGGTATGAATGGACACATTAATGAGATTATAGCAGAGACACACTTAAACTGCCTGTTCTCTGGATTAGCTATGGTCCTGCCTACTCCCTGTCAGAAGAAAAAGTGTGTGGGAGAGCGTGTGCATGGAGAGACATCAAGGGGCAATATATATTATTCAACTCACATGTAGACTTCAGATATTTTGGAGTTTGTGTCCAAAAATGTTTGTTCTTGGCGCTAAACATCCTGAATGTAAACTAATATGGGAAGTTTGAAATACTGCAATGATGATCGTTCACCATTTGTGTACAGCAACCATTTCTTCTGTGGGAAGCTACTTTCATTTTATCATTTAGTAATTAATACTTACGGACCAAAAAACTGAAACAACCTTGAAAATTGAAAGGGACATCATGCAATCTATTTCAAGTTGAAACATGTTTCATCTGGTTTCCATTAGAGAACAGATCCTGTTAGCATTCACCAGCTTCCCAGTTATTATTACTATATTTTTTGCACTCCTGAAAATTCTTATAGAATTTCAGGAGTCCCGCTGAAGGGGTTTCCTGAGGCGGACGACACAGTAGTGGCGGACCAAGCAACAGAGTTTGCTATACGGGGCTGGTAGGAGAAACTCCGGACTGTTTATGTTCACACATGCAGCTCCTCCTGAAAGTCTTGGGAGTTTTTCAGGAGTTTTGTGCAGGTTTGAGGTTTGAACGTACTATATGTTAGAAAAGGTTCCAATTCCTGGTCTAGTGTAATGTTCGCAAGGAAGTTGTTGATTGCAAACACAAGATAACATTAACATTTCACAAGGTTTCATTCATACCCTAATTTAATTTTACATCACATGATCAAACGGTAATGTTAGCGGTCAGGTAATTTAGCTGGTGGGATCTTAAGCTAGGAGGTGGCTCAGTTCTGTTTTCTTAAAGTAGATAATGGGTTTTCAAATAGGCTATGTTGTTTTTTTTAATCTTTATAGCATGTTCTATCAATGTCAAAGATAATGTCTTTTATCTTCTTAGCAAATGTAAATATTAGCTAGAGATGACTGAATGCTAACATAAGCTTTTTTTTGTTACAGCTATGGGCTATCAAATATGTTGTTTTTACAAAGTAAAGTCTTTCAATACTTTTTCTACCTTATGATGTAACACTATAAGCCAATGCAAGCTTTCACCCCCTTATATATAACACACATTTTAGCAAAGAGGTGGATGAATTCTAACATTCCTTGTTGTATAATGGTAGTTAACTGATGCTAAATATGTGTTTCTGACTTGAAATGTGGCCCAATGTTCCTTTTGATTTTCCCTCTTTATTGTTTTTTTTAGCTGTTGATCGCACTGGGACCAATGAAGTGATAATGACTTGCCAGGTTTCATATATTTACTGTATATGACTTGAAAACTGGAAAACAGCAGTATGACATTATAACAGAAGGCTATTTAATACAAAAGACAATTATGACATGTGCTGCTGCCCTCTTGGCAGAGAGAGATCTTGATCTCAATGGGTTAATTATCGGGTTCAATAAATTAGGGCCTGGCATGACAAATAAATAATGAGAGGAGTCGCTTGTATCCGCAATCTCATTCGTTCCGTCCCTACCCACAACTCATGACCATATGTCAGGGTTGGAATGTAGATCAACTGGTAAATCAAAAGCTTTACCTTCATGCTCTGCTCCCTCTTCACCAATGAGGTCCATCTCCCGATCCATTTTACCCTCTCTTGTGAACGAAACCCTGAGATTCTTGAACTATTTCCCTTGAGGCAGAGACTCACTCCACCCAGAGGGAGCAGTACATCGTTTTCCATCAGAGAACCATGGCCTCGGACTTGGAGGAGCTGACCCACATCCCGACCACTTAGCAATCCGCCCAAATGCCTGTTGGAGGTCCCATCCTGAAGAAGCCAACATCAAAGAGCAGAGGTGATATTCTGAGGTTTCCCGGCTGCGTCTTGAGATCCTGCCCATGAAAAACCACAAACAAAATCGGAGACAAGGGACAGCCCTGGCGGAGGCCAACATGCACTAGGAATATGTCTGACTTTGTGCCTAGAATGTGGACACAGCTCTCGCTTTGGTCATACAGGGACACGATGGCTCGCAGCATCGGCCCGGGAATATCCTCCAATCGTATCTGTATGCAACAACTCACCCTGTTTAATTTATTTTTATTTTAGACAAATTGTACCAACTGAGGTCCAGAATGCCATCAGTGTTTTTAAAGTTAATAGTGGTGCTGGTCTGAATGGATAAGAAAACTGGTTGATAAAGCTAGCTTCTCATATTCTTATGTTCCCGCTTGCTGTTCTTTATAATCTTTCTTTAACCACTTGTGAGCTACCTGCTATATGGAAATGTGCTCGCATCACTCCACTTCTTAAAGGAGTGGATCCTCTAAATCTGAATACCTATAAGCCCATATATCTTGTCTGTTCTATTGTTAAAGTATTTGAACATTTTATTTACAACCAAATCTAATATATAATATTATATCACCTTATCAATCTGGCTTCAGGCCGTATCATTCCACAACTACAACTTTGCTTAAATTTGCCAATGATGGGTTATGTGCTGCTGATAATGGGGAATTCTCTGGAGCAAGTTTTATTGATTTAACAAAGGCTTTCAATTGTGTTTTTAATATGTTGATAAAACAATGAGGTGTACCACAGGGATCAACATTTGGTCCACTTTTTTTTCTATTTTTGTTAATGATTTACCATTAATACTCAATATTGACTTTTTCAACTTTATGCAGATGATACTGTCTTATATCGAATATTGATGTTTCACAAATACAAGCCTCTCTCCAGTCAGACTTCAATATTTTACAAGATTGACTTTTATCCAGTCAATACAACAAAGATATACTGTATATAATGTTATTCAGTACTAACAGGAAACTCAGATCAGTATCTTGGCCCATGGTAATCACCTGTAATGATGGCACTCATCTGCATCAAGTTGATCATTTTAATTATCTTAGATTTTGGCTTGATCCAGAACTATCTTTTCAATCACGTATTGATCATGTCTTACGCAAAGTCAATTTTGCTATCAGTGTCCTGTATCGATCTCGTGGCTGTTTTTCTTTACAATGTTCACAAGAGACTCCCCTCTCAACTAATACTGACAATTATTGACTATTGGGATGATATTTACCAAAATGCATCTAAATCTGATCTTGCTCAGTTTAACACGGCTTATAATAGACTGCAGATTTGTCCTTGGTTGTTCTTTTTTTACTTATCATTGTTTAGCATACGATGCACTAAAATTTCCATCACTCACTAAGAAGACAGAAGCACAGTTTATATTTAAATGTATCCACTTCAACTTCCGACCTTATTTAAAACAGTATGTTGTAACCTTCACTTCAAACTACCACACTGGGAATTTCAGCCAGATTTATTTTGTTGTTACACATGTTAAAAGAGTGATTGGCAAAAAAGCTTGTTTAAAGCTTCTGCTGATTGGAATCACTTACCTGTGCACATCAGATCTACTCTGTCACTTGGTTTGTTGAACACTTTGTCTTATTTCTTATTGATGGAGTGTTCTTGTTACTGCTAATACTGTCACTGTCTGTATTTGTACATATTAACTTATGATTATGTTTGGATCTGCTCATTCTTTCCTTTAATGGCCAATTAGTCAATCACTTGATTGAAATGTTTTTCATCAACTACGCTGTTTTATCTTAGTGGGTTGCTATTTGTTGGCTAACCCTAACCCCCTTGAAAACCAGATTAGTACATGTCAAGGGGCTTATCCTAATAAAACAAATACAAATAAAAAATGAAATGTATGTATGTATGTATGTATGTATGTATGTACTGTATGTATTTATGGATGTGTGTATGGATGTATGGCTGTACTGTATGTATGTATGTATGGATGGATGTATGGATGTATGTATGGATGTACTGTATGGATGTATGGATGTATGTATGGATGTACTGTATGGATGTATGGATGTATGTAGCCTATGTATGTACAACTTGGGCTTCTACAAAAAGTATATTTGACCATGAAGAAGTTTTGATTTCTCTCTCAGAAGTTGAAAGAGTGCTGTTCTCTCTGTGCAGCAGGGCAGCATATGGCAGCCAGTGGTCTTTGTCTGACTATTGATACCAGAGAGATACAGCTAGGGGAGGATGTGAGTGTGTGACTGTTCAGGAGCAGAGGACAGCCTAACAACAACAAAAGACCAGCTTTAAGCCTGTCTCCTGTGATTTTCCAACTCAGCGAAAAGCTATTGTGTCACCAAAAAAAAGTTAAGTTAAAAAGCTTAGCATGGTATGTGCAACAACTGCCTGGCGCTTGTGTAATACAAGCAAATACTTTTTGAGCAGTCATAGTAGCAGTCTTTGGAGGGGCAACAGTCTCTGTGTCTACAGCCAACTGGCAGGTCACAGCTACGATATGTGGATCTAAAAGTCAGCTGAGATGTGAAGAAAACAAGACTGAAATATACTGTGACTGTAAATCAATATATTAATTGATTATTTTGTCTTAAGTAGTCCTGTTTATTTGATTAATTCCTAATAAGGCTCTTGTTTTATTCAGCAGTGCCATTGTCTGTGTTTGGGTTTGCTTGTGTGTGTGAGAGTGTGTGTTTAGTCGTGAGTGTGTTTATGTGGTATGTAGACACTTAATATACTTTAAAACTTGTGATCAACTAATTTCACCGTCTTGTGTGCATGTGTGTTTATATGAGAATACCAACCAGATGATTTTCTTTGACGACTGCTTCTACTCTACCAGTGGTCGCTAACACACACACACACACACACACACACACACACACACACACACACACACACACACACACACACACACACACACACACACACACACACACACAGTAGTCAGGCAGGGGCAATTGGGACTAAATCCAGACTGGTGGTTTCTCTCTCCAGCTATAAATACCCCTCTGCTTAAAACAAGATTATACTCACAAAACACACAAACACACACACACATACACTGATACGCACTGATACTAATTTAGGTAGTCCAATAGAAAAAGACATTTACACATTGAGATTCAGATTATAGATAAACATGTGTTCCATCAGTCACATTTGAGGAAACACACTTTTTATTTTTCTCTTTGTCTCATACACACATACACAAGTATATGATTATACACACACACACACACACACACACACACACACACACACACACACACACACACACACACACACACACACACACACACACACACACTTACACACACACACAAATACTCACACACAAAGAGATGGATCGGGCCTCAGAGGAGGCCAGCTAAGCGGTCTATGATTATGGGGTGTGTCTTTGTCTCATTTAGTGGTTCCACAAGGAGACAGTCTTCTGCTGCGTCAGACGGACACACACACACATGCACGCACACACACACACACACACACACACACTCACTCACACACACACACACACACACAAGCAAATACCAAAACATCATTACTTAGCTTCAACAAATCCCTCCGCTTGAATTTGACTGATTTACCCTTAAGGCAACTGCAAACTTAAAAATGTCTGTGTATGGGAGCAGTTTTTTGCTAATGTTTTACATCTTTTGTGACGATTCCAAACTCCCACTGAACATAGGTGGACGATTAGTTTTGTCCACTTTGAAGTTTGTCTCAATATTTTAAATTATTTAACAGTTATAAGTCACCTCCATAAAAAATATAACAGAAGATGTTAATTATTTCATTCCTCTTTTATTTTGGAAAAATATTGCGCTGTTTTCCAGTAATAAAAATGACAGGCTCTGTACGTAAGACTTTTCTCTTAAATACAACACAGTTCACAGGGGTCTCAAGTGCCTAACACATACATGCATACATACATATACATACATACATACATTATGTTCCAATAAAAACAATCCAACATAAATTATAACAGGTTTAACAAAAACATCACAACAGAGTGTAACACAAATAATTACATAATTTAATTAAAAGAATACATCTTTCTTTAGATAACAAATAAAATAAAAATAAATGATCCTAACAAACAATGGGCAGGGTGATGGTGTCTTTCAATTGGCTAATAGTGGAAGACTTGGAGTGATAGGTATGGGAGTTGGCAGTGAATACATGATGACACCACACACAGGCATCAACTCTTCTGTACACACACACTCATACACACATAAACACACACATCTCCATAGTGCAATGAGGTCTTGGCAGTTAAGACTAGTCCTTAATAGCTCTGCCTCCTTGGAAACACAACAGCATCATCAGAGCTAAGGAAGATTTTTTAACTCTTTAAGGTATTTTGTTTAAAAAAAGATGGTCACAAATTCTTCATTTTTTTCTGATTTATTCTCAAGTCTCTTGTCTCTTTATTTGTTCTCTCATTTTGACTGCTGTGTTTCTAATATGTTCTGCCCAAAACATTACCCCGTGTATCACAACCTTCAGGTCAGGGTCAGGGGCCAGTATGGCCCAACAGGATCCATGTTGGATCGATCTGCAGTCACTACCGGAGTCCTCAGTTCTTTGTAACCTGCTGAGAACCAGCTCAGCCAACACTGTCACTGTCAATGCTGCAGAGCCAAAGATGTACAGCTTTTCAGTAGTTCAACTGTTTGCCACTGTATTTGTCTTTTGACTCGAAAGCTCAAATTAAGACTGATTTAATGAATACATTTATTACTGCAGCATCTATAGTACTATTGATGTTACAGTACTTATTCTGTCACTTGTAGTTCATCTTTTACTCTGCAGCACTGTACAGAACATGAACTGTCCTCTATCTACGATAGCTTTTACCTGCATTGTAAAACCACAACACATAACAGTACTACAACAGTACTTCAAAAGTTCTCAGTACACCAAAGGTACTACACTGTTCATTCAATCAGTACTCCAAGGTACTACAATATCATCGGTCAACATCCAAATCAAGAGAGAAGAGTTCATCCTGGTATGAGCAGAATATTCCTCAATTATGCAACCGTCCTCTAGCAGCCACCTTTGGACCTCAGTATTCATTCAGCACTGTCTTTTGGTACTTCATCTGTAGTAGAGTCAGCAAAAGACCATGATCCATTGAGGGTCACAAATGTCCAGTATTCACCCATAGTACTACTATAGTACTAAGTCCTTGCCAAGTGGGAATTGAATCTGCACTGGCTCAGTAGCATCTTGGCTCGAGTCCTCTGGTAAATCCCAGGGAACAGCAGCAAACAGCAGGAGTAAAACCTCCTGGAGACAAGCTGAGCTCTACTGCTCAGGGCTGGTTTTTGCGGACCGCCATCAACCAGAGGAATCTGGTCTGATCTGGTCTGGTCTAGACTTGTATCATACCTGTAATACAGAGAAAAAAGAATCGTCATTTTTTGTAATGAACGCTGTGAGGAAGTTATGATTTATCTTTATATTTTCCAATGCAGAAACTTTTGTCCTGCTGTTCTCACCTCTGTTGCAATGATACATTCATCTTTTTGGTCTGACATGACGTAGACGGACTGGTATTTGGTGTCTGTCGTACAATGGTGCCTGCTGTCATTGGGACTGTGGTAGTCAACATCACTTGTTGGCTGGTATTTTATGTCACTGGTGGATGTGTATTTAAGATCACTTGCTGCGTGATTGTTCAAGTCACTGGATGACTGATATTTTGCTTGACTGCAGCTCGGTGACTCTTCTGTTTGTTTCTTTTCTGATGCGTCACTGTGGGATCAAGAAGAACAAAGAGGATAAGAACTGCTGTCTATCACAAAAACATTACAAGGTAGCTAAGTTTAAGGTATGCAGGATATAAAATGAGCATTGTTTTTGACAGCTGCTTACCTGTTATGTCTTTTCCTGTATCCTTCCTCTGAGTCAGAGTCAACCAGGATCTCACATTTAACCTCCGGCTCTTCATGGCCCTCATCTTTACACAGCGACAGCTCCTCAGGCCGCAGCTCATGGACCAGGTTGTACTCCACACTAGGATAGCGAGTCTTAAAGCCGTTCTTCTCTGGCCCGTTAAGTCCACTGATGCCACTAAGACCACCCAATGACCCCGCAAGATCTGAATGGTATTCTACCTTCTTGTTGGTGTTTTTAATAGATGTTGTCATCAGTGAACCAAGTTCCTTGTCGCTGCGGAGACAGTTGTTAGTGGTAGTCATGTTGTTCATTGTCTCATGGCTGTCGCTATGGACACTGTCACTGTGGTGACTGTGCCGCTCCTGCAGTTTGACCCGAATGTAGACCACCAGGACAGAGCAGCCTATCAGGATCACAAGAACAAGGAAAACCCCAGCGCACACAGCGGTCCAGGGGAAATCACTGTTGCCATCATCATCCTCTTCACCAATTTCCCCATCAAGGGAATATCTCCGATCTGGTCCGTCAACCACCGGCTGACCTAAGGGAACCTCAGGTAAGAGGAACTGACAGTTGTGACCGCCGTAACCAGGCACACAGGCACACACATAGCGACCGCCACGCTCATGGCAGGTGGCTCCATTGTGACAGGGGCTATGATGGCAGCGAGAGACAGGGGAACTGCAATTTTCACCTGTGTATCCTGCAGAAGAAGCAGAGATTAAGGGTCTAGAACATCTGATGTAAACTTCATAAAACCAAGCCAAATTGATTGAGTGCTGCCATACCTGGGGGGCAGGTACAAGTGTATCCATTTACTCCTTCCTGACACGTCCCACCGTTCTGACAAGGGAAGGTCAGACAGTACCCAGAGATGCTGACACTATCCTCACAGTTAGGACCCAAAAATCCCTCAGGACACTGGCAGAGGAAGGAGTTCACCAGATCCACGCATTCTGCACCTGTAGAACAAAGATGATGGATTAGTCTCCAGTCTTTTATTGTAGGTTTGGATAATTGCAGGTGTAGATACACTTGTAAACACAGAGCACAACATACCATTCAAACATGGGTTAGAAGAGCAGTGGTCAATTTTCTTCTCACAGTTGAAGCCAGCATATCCCATTGGACACTGACAAAAGTATCCTCCCTCAGGGTTGTCAGCGCAACGCCCCCCATTGAAGCAAGGCCCATCTGCACAGGTATTGGCACTTAACTCACAAAAGTTGCCATAGAAACCAGGTGGGCAGGTGCACTTATAGCCATTATCATTGTCCTGTATTGAAAAAAAAGTAGTTACACTCAGATTGTGTGACTATACTTGTTTTTATCGACACGTAAGTGTTGATTGATACTTACAGTGCAGCTGCCTCCATTACGACATGGGTTTCCAGAGCACTCGTTGACCTGGAGCTCACAGCTGGCTCCTGTGTACCCAGGCAGACAAGAGCACGTGTAACTGCCCTGGCCAGTGTTGGTACAGGTGGCTCCATTAAGACAGGGCTTATGGTGTGTACAGTAGTTCAGATCTGGGGACATCAACAGGGAACAACATTTAGAAACACTACACTTTAAATATGAAACGACGGGGGCTGATTTTGTCCACAAGTAGCAATTCATCTCTCAGTGAACTCACCCTGGTTGCAGAAGAGCCCACCCCATCCCTCCTGGCAGTTACATTGCCAGGGCTGCTGGCAGGTGCCATGGAGGCAGCCCGGGTAACGTATACAGTCGTCACAATAACGTCCACTGAAGCCCACACGACACCTATGAACACAACATTCATTAAACACTATTCATAACAGAAACACAGAAACAATGACCTGAACATGACTTTTAATCGTTTCATAACTTACTTGCACTCTCCAGGTTTTTCACAGAAGCCATGCTCTTCATCACAGCCAGGAAGACAGATCGCTGCAGGGAGCAAATAATGACAGGTCAAACATTTGAAATCTAGGGCTGGAAACATGTGTTTGCCCTCCATCAGTCTCCCATTCACAGAGGACCTTTTCAAACTGCTGTCTGATTGTCTGGTCGGCGCCCGGACATTCTTATCTGTTTGCCTGGCTTTCAGTCTGTCTGGTTGGCTGTCTGTCTTACCAAGTTCTTTACCTGCTGTCTTTCCACACTCTTTTTTTTTATTATCCCTGCCAAGTCTAAACCAGAAAGATGCTTGTGGCTCCTATTTGATGGTTAGAGACATTCGGGCCAAAACTCAGCTGTCAAAAGTTAGAAAATTTATTTTGAGAGTAATCCGGGTCATCAGGTCATTCCTGACCACTGGCTGAAAATTTGACCCTTCAATTCCACAAAAGTTACTGAAAATGTCACCTTAAAAGCATTGACAGCCCAAAGGGAGTCAACTAAAAGGGGAACCAGCCAACAAACCCTCTCTTTTACATGGTTGATCTCAAACAAAAAAGCATCCCACACAAAGCCTCCTTTCTCCCCTTGACTGTGGGTCAGAAGTCTCTTTTCTCACCCTTGGCCCCTCTCCTCCTCTCCCCCTTCTCCCCGACCACTTCTGATCTCCCCACCTTCTTCCGATCCTTCTCTCCTTTTTTATTACCCTATGCCCTCTTTTCTCTTCCTCCTCTCTCCTTCTTCTCCTCTCTTCCACATTTTCCTTTTCCCTCCTCCGCTCCTCCCGTCTCTCTTTCTCCTCACTACCCTCCTCCTCCTCCCCCTAGGGCCAGCTGGTCTGTGTGGAGCTAACCACCAGACAGCTGCTCCATTGTCTCCTCTCACCAAGCAGCTGCCCCCTCCGCAACAATACACAACCCCGCTTGGCCAATCACCGACCTGGGCCACAACAATACAGGACCCCCACTTGGCCAATCAGGGTAGAGGTTCGGGGGCGAGGAGGCCCCAGTGGTCTAATGGAAGGCACGCGGCGTGTGAATTACTGAGGAGCCACTGCGGCTCATCAGAATGAAAGCCTCTGGTGCTATTGGATAACTAACTGACGCCTGTTGCACACGGGCTCCGCATTAGGAGGTGAAAAACAGCCACCAAATAAAGACAGGAAAGTGATAAACTATGAAAATTAATTCATAAACTTTTCAAAATGCCCTTGCCTTTTCTAAGTGAGATAGCCCCCTTTTACTGTTTCCACAATATTTTTTGATCTGAAAGTGATCCCTCTCTAAGTTTTCAGAAATGTACAGCCTTATCACTGTTACTCAATTATTGAAGTAGTATTTTGGTATGAGATTCTATGTAAACGTCAGCACCTACTTCTAATGACTGTAGTGATCCTAGTTTATCTATCCAACAAGCAAATGTGGTTCATCTAAATAATGACTTGTGCAATACCACCAAAATTAATGTCTTATAATGATCCTTATGGCCTATATGTCTGTTGCAAAACACAGCCTGAGTGATAGTGTTAGATGAATAAGCAAACACACTTACGTTCAGTGCAGTAATGTCCCTTCCAGCCAGAGTTGCATATGATCTCCCCACGCTCGCCACAGGTGAAGTGCCCAAAAGCGTCGTCTCTGGGTCGGCAGAAGACAGAGCAGCCATCGCCATAGTAGTGCTCGTCACACAGGAAGCGGTAAGAGTAACGCAGCTCAGTCCTACCGCTCGTTTGCATGTCCTTGGACCACTCTTCTCCTACGGTGAGGTGACGTTGAGTGGTGATTCTGCTGATCAGACGCTCAGGGTTTTCTGCAAAAGTCCATGACTGTTGTTAATGTCAGAGTTTTGATTGAATGCACAAAAACATGTTCCCTTAAGGATGATCTCCATGTTTAGCTACATAAGGGGTGTTATGAGGTATCATAATTGTCAAAAAAAACCTCAATCACATTTGCTTACTTGATTTCAGATCTTTGCTTTTTACGCTGAAGATTTCATATTTGTTTATAAACAAAGAAATCAATGGATTTATAACCAATTTGTTTTGTGGGGAGCGATTTTAATCTTAATAAAGAGGTGAATGCTGATGTGTTAATTAAGTCTCATTTAAAGATTAAAGATTTACATTTTGATCTCTCCTTGTACACAGAAAGCACATGTTGCATCTGGTGTATTTCATTATCTTAAACACAGACACCGACACTCCTGTGCTGTGGTCAGTTAGTCACCATTAGTCCATTCAGTGATAAGAGCAGGGCATAAAGATAACAGCAAATATCCCCACTAAACTGTAGGTGGTCCTTTCCTCTATGTGGAGGTAAATAAAACCCCCAGCTGTTCTCTAGCAGTTTAACACCTAATCAACAAGGTTTGTGACTTATATTTTCTACATGATAATGTGATCTATCAGTATAATGTGATAACATGTGTACAGGACCACACTAATACAAGGATATCTACTTTGAAGGGAATCGTATGAAGCTTAAAAGGAGAAGAATCTTAATCACACATCAAACTTTTTGTTTACCTGTTGAATCTATTGACAGAGCAGTTGGCCTAACTTAATGAAAAACATGTTACTTTGAGGCCGCTAGTCCTCTGGCCTGTGTATGAGTTACACTGCTGCCTCTCTAGCTGTCACCCACCTGTTGTCAGGTCGTCCAGGGAGTCAGTGTGCAGGGCTTCAATGATCAGTGAAAACGTCCCCTGAGGAGAGAAACAGAGAGTCAACAGCTGCTCGGCCTGCAGCCTCCCTCCCTCTGCCCAGCAGCAGAGGGCCATTAGGAGGCCTCCCAATAAACTTCACAGCCTAATCCGCGTGTTGATTAGGGGCCTAATAAGGGCTACTACCTGCTCCCTTTTCACACCCCTGCTACTATCACACTCTAACACCGCCGTAAAACCAAACGAGGCGGAATTTCACGCTGCGCTGCCAATGATGTGCCAACTCAGAGGATGTTAAATTTCCCACCACGGCTGGTCGGAGGAGAGGAACGTTTGGTGAAAACACTGCCACCACCCCCCACCCCCCTCCACATACACACTCCCTCTTCCCCTCCCCGTTTTATCCCACCAAAGAGTAGAGAAACACTACAATAGCCTCTCTCACACACCACTGACAAAGACCCCCACAAACGTGTAGTTTGGGAGCATCTGTTGCGTTTTGCACTCTTCAAAGCTAATGTGTCCCAATGGAATAAGACTGTAATAACTTCACAATCTATCCATAGATTTCTATATTTTGAACATCACAATATTCAACAAAGAAATATGCCCTTAAAAGTAGTTGTAGGTTACATGCATGTGGATTTCAAATCCAACTTTAATCTTGTAGGAAAAGTTAGTTTGAACTCTTTTTGGCTTGTCGGCATTACTAAATAAAATAGGCTACTTATCCTGCACTAAACACTTACCGGCCAGGTGAAGCCAAAGGGGAAGCGGATAGGGTTGGTAAAGCTGTCTGCGTTTGTCTCCGGCACCTGAAAGGAGTTGGAGCCGAGTACGGGCGTAACGGCCCCGCCGTAGGTGCAGGGAGGCTCGGGTGAGACATTGGCCTGGTAGTGCTTCAGACACACCCGAAAGAAAGTTTTGCACTCGCACTGCTGGTTTTGGCCCTGCGGATAAGCGGAGCCCCCGGGACAGCAGTTTGCGTTCCCAGGTACCCCTTTCTTATTGAGAAACTCTTGCAGCTTCAGCTCAAACATTCCGGAGCACAAAACCTGTAACACACACATACATGCACACAATCAGCCGACAGGTGACTTCAGAATGGCTTCGCAAAAAAAAAAAAAAAAATCGCAATACTTTTACGCTTAACGACCAGACACAAAGCGCACAGGCTGCTTTTTTTTTTTTTTTTTTGTTAGATTTAAAATTGTTCTGTGTTGTGATTGGACCTACCTGGCAGGTGAGCAGGGAGAGGCTGACAACAAGAAGCAGACATAAGCGTCCCATTGTGTTGACAACCCTTCAACAAGCAGTGAAAGCTCCACACGTCAGTGCAGCCCAGCTCAAACACTCATGGAGAAAGTTTGAAAAGCGTTCCGTTATGTCACAGTCAAGGTGAACAGCTGAGGCGCACGAGGAAAGGTGAAGATAAACTCTGGAGATAAACTTTCTTTCTGCCTCTCTACTTTCCCATACGAGGCACGACTTACTGATATAAACAAAAAAAGTTTTACAGTGTAAAGTAATCCTCAGAAGAAGGTTCCTCTTGGAGAAGCGTAAATGAAATCCGGGTGGAAAATAAAAGGGTTAGTTCCAATCAGACGTAAAAGCAGCTCGTGATGCTCTTGTTTATTTCCCACCTCATTAATAATGATATTCTGATTCTTGTAGTCTCCGTTGTCTTTCAGTGTCTCTCGGTTCAACAGTGCGTGTGTCTGATGGACTACTGCCCTGCTCAGGGTTTTATACCAGGCCAGCAGGCGAAGGGTAATAAGATGCAAATGAGCCCCTCTGCTCCTCTTCTTTCCCTCCCTCCACCACCACCACAAGTCCGCCCCGGGGCCATCACAAAGACAGAGGAGAGGGGGGGGGTGCATACAACTTTTCCAAACCCGTCCCCTCCTCCCTCCACACACCCCTGCCCTCTTCTCTCAAAGGGACAGACCAAATGGCTACTGAGCTGTTAAATGTGCAACAACCCTCGCTTCCCCTGATGCCTCCCTCCTCCACAACACAACACAGCACACAGGGCCCATTTGCATTCCGACAAATTATTTAACCACCGCATGAAATCCTCAACATAGCAACATCAAGTGGTTTCGAAAAACAGCAGCTATAGTCCGACAGTGTCTTCTAATTTTTTTTTTTTTTTTAGTGAAGCCTTGGCTGGCCCGATCTCTGGCAGCATGTCCAGCCGGCAGCCAGACGTCCCAAACTGCGCTCAACGACCATCTGCTCCGCCACATTCCTATGGTGTTACTCTCGCTGTGGTGTTCATGTACACAAACGAGTAGATTTGTTGCCATTGATTTATTTCTTGATTGTCTTATATCATTAACACCTCTCCAAGACCGGCCCTTTTTGTGCGCAAAAGGAAAATATATATCATATATGTAAACTTTTGATTCACTTGAATGGAAAATGGATGGCATGATACTTGATCGATGAAGTCGTATTGTTTAACTTCACAAATAGCATAAACAAAAGTCAAAAACCTTGCTCCAATGCGCATACATACATCTACATCTACATTCCATGTCTGAGGTGATAACGTAACCCTTTTTTATTTTTGTTCCAAACTAGACTTAACATGCTGAAACTCTTCATATCGACACAAAAGATCATTATGTGCTTGTAGGTAAAAAACGATGTAGCCTATAGAAACAAAGCACTGCACACCTTGGCTGAACGCAAACACACTTCAACCTTTTTCAACGCATGTCTCTTTATTTCTCTCACTGGTAGAGGCAGTAAAAAAGGTGGTGTGTCACTCGCGTGGCTGTCATTAAGGGACTTTGAGGGAAGAAGGAGGGGTGGAGGACGAGGAGAAGGGGAGGCATTGAGGGAGT
Organism: Labrus mixtus; assembly: GCF_963584025.1. Classification (NCBI taxonomy): domain Eukaryota; kingdom Metazoa; phylum Chordata; class Actinopteri; order Labriformes; family Labridae; genus Labrus; species Labrus mixtus. The sequence goes on along the minus strand of NC_083612.1, from coordinate 26,280,870 downwards.
AAAGTTTTTTTTCTTTGTGCTTTCAGCTGTATGGTAATTGGGGCAGAAGCACCTGCTCTCCCACAATAATGCAACACCAGAGAGAGAGCGAGAGAGAGAGAGAGAGGAAGAGAGGGAGAGGGAGAGAGAGAGAGAGCATGTTGTTTTTACAAATAGTAAATAGATAGCCTATATTGTTTGATTAAATATCAAATTCTCTACACACAATGGGGGGGGGGGGGGGGGGGGGGGCGGGGGGGCATGAGTATTTACATAATGTGTTAATTTGAAAGTATCCTCTTCATAAGCTCGTTTGAGGACATATTCTGGCTCCACTCATACTGTCTCATTTGCATATCTGTGTTTATCCGCAGAGAAATGTGGGGAAGAATTCGCACTTGTTGGCAGGATTTTGTCATGACCTCATCTGTGGCTGTGAAGTAGGCTATAGGTAGCAGACACCTATTGTTTTTAAACCTTTTCTAACCTGTTATCAACTTATGACGCCAAAATAAATACAGTGGGACGTCGTGTAAATTGTTTAATAAAAACAGAATGTGATGAATTTCAATAGCAACAAAAAAAAGTCAAATTAAATGCTCATTTCAAATTTGATGCCCATAACATGTTTTAAAAAAAGTTAGGACTATGTTGGGCATACAAGCATGGCTCCCTTGTGGTTGGTGGTGACTAGAGGACATCCTTACTCAAGGACTAGTAAAAAGTAAGCAATTACTAAAATAAAATAAATATATAAATTACATTTATGTCATAACATTTATGAATAACGTTCAATGTAAAATATCTCCATTATTCAAGTCAATTTAGCTTCTCTTGATTTTACATTTGATGTTTTTTTTTTACATCTCTACTCTATCTCAGAGGTCAGTTAGGCCTACTGTACTTGTTAGGATTAGAAGTTTTTCCAAACTCATAAATAGATGGGAAAAAAACATCATGCCATACATCTGAAGAAAACCAAATCATGATATCAATGCAGCTTTGATATTAGTATAAGTAAAATACTCACAGAATGAATCTGACTGTATATCAAACCTTTAAGAAACCTACTTAAATTTCATACATGAAGATACTGACATACTTGTAGGCCTACTTAACTGGTTTGAATGGAGGACTTTTGTAATAAGTACATTTACCATCATGGTGTGTATAGGCTATACTTTTACTATCACTTCCACATTGTAGAGATCAAAACACATGTTGAGAGCAAAATATTTGACCTCACGAACACATTTTTCATTCATCTTTAATAAGAGAACATTCAGCCTAATAATGTTTATGATATGATACTCTACAGATCTAACACTTCGTGCTTGGCCAGCGGCTCGTTTAACGCTCGTTGTCGCCATGGCCTCATTCACTTCTGATTATGGCCCACACTATTAGGCCTATACATCGGTTTGCCTGACACACGCACTCCTCCTGTTTTCTATCTGCCATCATCACACACCTCTGCTCCTCCACCTGTTTGTGCATGACAGTGGGGCAGTGGCAGATCAATCCTGCTGCGGGGACTTTACACATTGTTTGTCATCATCGTGAAAGTCCTTTGTATTTGCGCATCACTGCATGCTTCATTGGATCGTTTTGACACTCGTGTTTCGTGTCCTCTGGAAACTTTCACTTTCTGAGCAGGAGTAAACAGTAGGGGAGAGGGAGCTGTAGAGATAGTCCTGTAGGAGGAGTGATTGGGCCAGTCAGAACGAATACAGCCAATGGGCAGCTGCTACTGCTATCCTATAAAGGCCAGTGATTGGCATTTACAGAAAACAATTTGCGCAAAGATATATCTTTCACTAATGATTCAAGGTTGTTCGTGAGTTAACGCCTGTTTAAACCAAACATTAGGCCTGTTTATGAGCTGCTGTTTGGCTGCATCCTCAGTGCTGGGAAACTTTAAAATGTTTCAAGTAACCTGCAAATTCATTTAGAAAAAAGGGGTTTTGAGCAGTCTGTAATGAACAAGTGTTTACAATGCAGAGTATGACTTCTAATGCTTACATCAACACCATGCGTGTGTGTGTGTGTGTGTGTGTGTGTGTGTGTGTTGGGGGGAGGGGTGCTGTTATTAATTAACAACTATGCCTAATTGAAGCTGCTCCCTTCCCATCACATTTATATTTTGGTGTGATCCTGTCTTTATTCGCTCTCCACAACTTTCCACACACCATCAATGCTGATGCACAACTGCCCTTGGAGCTGCTGTTGTCGCACCATTGCATAAGTTTGATGACCCTGCGGGGCTGTAACTCCCTCTGGGTCAGCGTGCAGATGAATGAGAAACCCCTGTCTCCTATGTCTAATGTTCCTGCGTGTCCATGATGTGCTCTTTACACCCCTCCAGGCTGATTGAAGGGCCTTTAACCTTAAGCTTTAAAACTATTATCCTTGCCTGCCACAGTCCTTCCAGATACCCGTAGCTTGTGTGTGTTTAGCTATAGGACGCTGCTCATTTAATTTAACCAGTTGATTTCAGCCCCCTCCTCAATAGCATACAATGCTCCTATGTGGCGTGGCGTAAAATCCCTCTCTTGAAGCCTTTTATTTACACTCTCTTCCCGACTTACAGAGGTCCCTGGTGCTCTTTCTGCCCCCCTTGTATTAGGCCAATATACCATCAGTCATTCATCACCATGACGTGGCACACATTTTGCGATTACGCCAGCAAAGCGTGACTGAAAGGCATGTTGGGATAGAAAGTGACCCTCCGCCCCATCCCCCCCCCCCACAACCACTTTTTTTTTTTATTTCTATCTCTCACTCGTTCTTTTTTTCTCCAAAACATAGCCTAATTTATGCCAGGAGATTCTCTAATTGTGTCTTCAGGAAACAGCATAAAGTAGAAACTCCTCCCATCTGATCCAACTTTGTGTGTGTGTGTGTGTGTGTGTGTGTGTGTAGCATAGACTGTGTGCACGCGCGTGTGTGAGGTTGAAAAATTGTTTAACTTGAGGTCGACTGTTTAACTGAAGTGCTTTCCTCTTGTCAATGTGTGTGTGTAACTGCGTGTGCGCGTGTTTGTTCCCTTGTGTGTATGTGTACGTGTGTGTGTGTGTGTGTGTGTGTGTGTGTGTGTGTGTGTGTGTGTTTGTGTGACACGCAGGGGGACAACAAAGGAAGAGGTCTTGCGCCCCGCCGCCCATTCATCCCTTTCTCTCCCGAGGTAATTCCCATTGATTCTTATTGAACGGCGAGTCGCGAGCCCCTCAGGGGAGAAACCGTGTGATTTGTGAAGGGTCGCGAGGACAAGACACGCCCCTCCGCGAGACCCGGCCATCTGCTCACCAAACACCACAACACAAACCAACTACCAAATGGCTTCCCCATCTCAATCTCCCTATGAAGTTTCTTAATTTCTCCTTTTATATAAAAGTGTGCATTGCTCCACAATGCAGATCTGTGTTTCTCACATCTATCTGTCAGTCCTCATCTTCTTTCTACTTTTTTCTCTCCCCATACAACCATGTTCACTTTGAAAGCCTTTGTAGGTGAAGCTTCTGGTTGCTTGATGGGGCAAATCACAGTGAAGGCATCCAAGGGGTTTGGGCTGACCATATGGCCTGTGTGTTTGTGAGGCTGTGTTTGTGTGCGTGCGTGCCAAGAAATGGATGGATGGCCATCGTGGGAACCTCCACAATATTGCCATCACACCGACTACCCACACACATGGATACACACACACACCGTTGCACATAGCATTGCAGCATTTGGTGTGGTCAGTTATAGAAATCAAGGGTCTCCATTTGAGGCACAACAAATTGTAACTCCCTCTGTGCTATGTTCCCACATTAAGACAAGAAACCAAGCTGTAATTAGCCATGCTGACTGAGATATTTAATGTGTAACCCAGCTGAAAGGGTTTAAGAAAGAGACCAATATTCAACTAAACACATTTTTATTTAATTAGTCTGATTCACTGCATTCAATATGTATTTTTTCCATCACACTATGATAAAATATAGATAGATAGAGAGATAGATAGAGAGATAGATAGAAAGATAGAGAGATAGATAGATACTGGTACATTCTCTGCATGAAGCTGGGGTGAGCTGATTTGTGAACGAAGCAGAACATTTTCAGGAACCAGCGAGTGGTACTGTGAATATGTCGAGCTACATGTTATATAGGCACGAAGCCAACAATTGTTAACAAGATTCTGTTGCTTTGTCTGACATTGTTCTTTTTACATCATTCCAGACAAACTCCCACTCCCATCCGCCAGGGATAGTCGTCCGATGTGTGAACAAGCAACTGAAGAAGATTTCAATGGCAGCCCTCTGGACTATTCAAGACATTTTCAGGAGTGCATCGGTAAAAAACGCTTTACAGTACACCGGTGATTCAGTACATTTTTGATATTGTTTTAGACAAATGCTGCATCTTTATCCTCTCTGGGCTATGATTATTTTTTTAAGAAGAAGTAAGAAGTGAAAATCCATCTAGTTTCAATATTTGAACATCCTTCTCAAAATCTAGAGTTCAAACCTTAATTTCAACACTAGATAAAACATTACATTTATTTTATTACACACCTGCTTCTATATAGGATTTAATGTATGTTTATGTTATTAACAACAAATGATAATGCATGAATACATGCTTTTTACCATCATAAATAAGTCATAAATGTATATCCAATTTAATTATATATAGGCCTATATATACTGTTTTTGGACTAAAAGACAGTGTTCCTCATGGCCTACACCATTACATTCATGAGTTGTCTCTTCCTTCAAAAGTGTGCTCCGCTCATCAACCGTTATATAATATTTTGGTGTTTAGATAAGTGCTTTTTATTTTATTCTCATAAATTGTCACAGTTAAAGTATTGCTTCACCATGACATTCTATAGCTAATCTTTAATGAACTTTAAACAAACAAATCACACTCTCCCTGCTCCATGAGATCCTGGCCTGTGGTTCCCCAGGGGTCCTGGGCATTAGGTTTGAGAACCAGTGGCCTCGAGCAGCAGGATTAGCCAGGCCAGCTGCCCACAGAGACCCCAGGCCCTGGACGCTGACACCAGGCCTGACCCCGGGGTGGCTACTATCAGGGACACTGAGGGGATTTGGTCAGCATTTGGTGTGTAGAAATGTGTGTGTGTATGCTGTTCATTCAGTTGGACAACTGTTGAGCCTGTACAGATTTGTGCAGCGGTGTTCTTTGTGTGTGTGTGTGTGTGTGTGTGTGTGTGTGTGTGTGTGTGTGTGTGTGTGTGTGTGTGTATGTGTGTATGTGCCTGCTTCTATGGTCAATTCTTTCCGGGGGTTAACTGCTGATCCAGTACAAATGGGAGGTGTTGGGGGGCAGGGCTGAGGGCAGTCGTGTGCTCCTGGAACATCTGCCTCTGTTTCTCCTGAGTCAAGCTTTGGTCAGGAGTGGGGTGAAGGGAGGAGGGATGCAACAGGGGGGAGAATCCCTAAATGGGGAGGAGATTGAAGAGGAGAAGGAAGTTGACAAGATGAAAAGACAACAAACTAAAACACACTGACTGGGGTTAGGATTATATATATATATATATATATATATATATATATATATATATATATATATGCAAGTAAATTCATTCAGTGTTTGTTTGCTTTGTGGTATTTATATTTTCATGGGTGAGACAAACATGTTAAGTTTGTGCAAATGCTAATTTTTCTCTAAGAACAATCAGAAACTTTGTGTCTGGTCCTGAGAAAAAGCAGGTTTATACACCTTGTGAGCTGGATCAGATACCAGATCTCATCTTGATCATTGATAATAAGGTCATTTTATTTCTATAACTACTTCAAGGGTCAGAATACATACCCAGCATCTCTTTACATTATCATTAAGCTATAACACGAAAACAAACTTCTTAAACATTAAATTACAATACAGACCATATTTCTTAAAATTTCTAAAAAATACATTTACAAGAAAACATTTTACAGTAAGCAATATTTTTCTATTCTTCCAACTCGACACAATTCTCAAATGCTAAAATATTTGTCAATTTTTTTTCCTGCTAGGGCTCTGTTCGGTTTGTATTTATTATGTGTGATACATTGTGTGTTGTTATTTATTTTAGCAAATAAAAGAAGCAATTCACTTTGATACTCCAGCTACCAACTTGGATCTAAACTGCAGAAAATCCCTGCAGGCCTTACGGCAATGGTTATGAACTTGCAAACTTAACTTTAGGAGGGCCATGACAATAAGAGATGAAGCAGCAGATTCAACACCTGCACAGGTACAGAGCCACTTCATCTAACAACATCCTCCCAATGATGCTATACACGTTAAATTGAATTATGATCATAAAAGCCACATGTTTTTGGGAGTACTGAGACACAAATCAAGTTTGCTCTAAGACTGATGTGGTCTTCATGAGTCCAGTGGTCATAACTACACTCAAGAAGGGGGGTGGGGTGGGGGGCAGATTTACAACACAGCCCCTCCCAACTCGGAGATCAGTTGACTGGGAGGGGTGGATTGTCCTTTCAGCCCACAGAGCATCTGGCTGAGGAACGACAGATGCTGACAGCTGGACTGACACCCAGCATATGTCCCTTTTTTAGTCTTGCTCTACTCACACAATAGAGTGGAGGGGATGGGGGGGCCTTGTGTTTAGAAGGTAGACCTAATAGCTTCTGACTCTAGAATAGAGCCCCTATTCTCCAGGAGAGCAATTAGCCTGCCTCTGATCCTGGCCTGGGGAGTTATTATGAGAGGACTGAGCCCACAAAAACCTCAATGGTCTATTCTCAATCATTCAAAATCAAGATGTTTTTTTATATAACTGTGCTCATCTCAATAAAAAGCCAAATATGTGACTTGGGGAGTAATTTCACTCGGGTCCATAGAGTCTATTATTTTAGGATTAATCATCACGGGGAAAACATTTTTTCACTGACGCCTCAGTGAGCTCCTTGCGCCCAGCACGTGTGCCTTGTTTTGCAACGTGATGACGCCACGCGTAAGATCACGGGACGTAAATTGCATTGAACGCATGTAAACAAAACCTGACAAGTGTTGCTGCGTACACAGAGAGTCTAAGGTAAGTTCGTGCTATGTGAAACTATACCAGGGGCAAGCACATGTGCAGATAGAAGTTGATACACGACGAGTTGGTTACGCCTGAATAAATGACTGTTTCGACTAGAAGCTAAGCTAACTGTTAGCATCCAGGTCAGAAGATTTGAGTTAAATGACTCATCTCGTTTTGTATGTCGTCCTGCAGCGATGTATAACCTACACAGTCCCTTTTGATACCGAAAATATGCGAAAGATTTTGCGATTTTGTACAAATATCAGTAAACCATCAGGTAGCTTTTAGACATGTTGTTATCTCACATTGAAACACAGTTCACAATGAATACACTCCCACTCTGTTTCTCTGTTTCTTCGTAGAAATGGGTGTCAAAGGTCTTCAGTCGTTTATGGAGCGCTGCTGTCCGGGAGCCTGTGTGACGGTGAACCTCAAACAAATGGCCAGAAAACATGCTGACAAAATACAGCAGGGCTTCACAACCCCAGCTAACACATACAGTTGAGTTTATTTCAGTGTGCAGGAGTGGATACATCACAGAACAACTCTACTTGTTCACTTAGAGAAGGAGTTATTATTACTGATGTTGAACCAGTTACTGTATGTGTTAACAGATGAACCTAAAGCAAAACACTGTGAAACACAACAAACACTTACATAACACTGTGATAAACATTTACTGTGTGTATATATTCCATCTGACTCTTGTTCGTGTAAGTATTTCTTGTACCTATTATAGATATCTTACTTACATTCCTATCCGATTAATATTTTTACAACTATATTTCTACTGCTATATTGTATATTTTGGAGAAACTGTAACGATCGAATTTCCCTCTGGGATTAATAAAGTATTTCTGATTCTGATATAGTTATTCAACTACTCGCCTGCTATATTCATATTTTTTTTAATTCTTTATTAAGATAATGCAATCAGTGTGAAAACACACGTGTCTTTTCTGGTCGATGAGAACAACTATAAATGTACATTTTAACTCCCAAATATTTAACATCTTGACGTAGTAAAAAAAAAAAACGTTTTTATAAGCGCAGATAAGAGTGTAGGGAGATCAGTGAAATGATTCAGTTTCTCTTATATAACCTGCTGGTAAAAGTAACAATGTGCATTTTGCTGGTCTTTACAGCATTCAATGCAGACTTAGAGTCAGTGACACTGAAACTACGATAAGTGAAGGGCTGTAGGAACACAGACAAAGTAAAATGAATGATCGTCAAGGCTAATCATTTGAATTAGTATTTTGGCGTGATTTAGTTAAAAACATGCTGATGATCTTCAAGCTTAAATCTTGGGTAAAAAAAGTAAACTAGACATATTTTCTGTATAATTTGTCCTTTATCAAAGTTTCTTTTAGCATGCAGACTTTCTTTCTTTTACATGTGTATTTTCACTCTCACTTAGGCCCAACACTTGTTGTGGATGGTATGGCATGCCTGCGCCACTGGTACTCGTGTAAGGACTGGGTGTGTGGAGGTCAGTGGAAGGAGTACATGGAGGTGCTTAAGAGCTGGGTGGAGGCCTTCACCTCAGCAGGAATACGACTGGTCTTCTTTTTTGATGGGGTGGTGGAAGAGCAGAAAAGAAAGCAGTGGGTGAGGAAGAGAATCATTTTGACTGTAGAACACACATTGTTGTCGTAAAATGTTTCCAGTTAATATGCCTCTTTTTTTAGTTACAGTTTATTGGCTAGCACAAAAAAACTTCAACATAGAGGTTAATAATTGTGTAGTACTTAAAATACCTAATCAACCTCCTGTACACATCACACTCTTGTGTCCGCAGGTGAAAAGGAGACGCAGAGTGAATGGAGAGATTTCAAAAATGTTTCGTCACCTGAAGGCCCATGGTGAGCAGCCTGGTAGAGAGCTCTTTTGTCTTCCTTCTGGTCTGGCTACTTTCACACACTTTGCTCTCAGGTCAGCATCTACAAGGTGTATTGATATGCACAAGTCCTGATGTACATAACCATTACACTGCAGTATGATATTTAACAGTGAAGGGTTAAACGTTATATGAGGTTTCATCTAATATCCGATGGAGGCTCAGTAGTTGGTTTTATTCATTTTCTAATGTAAATTTTGAATTTTTTTTTTTTTACAGGTTATTGGGTCAGGAGGTGTTTTGCTCAGTGCGGGAAGCTGACTATGAGATTGCAAGCTATGCTCGTCAACATAAAAGTATGGGCATTCTGGGACAGGACTCAGACTTCATCATATACGACAGGTGTTCTTGAATTGGCAACCTTATTTTATACTTTTGGACCTTTGCTGCACTGCGGTTAATACTCGACCAAGTAAATAATAATTTGAAAGTCATGGAAAACGTGCATAAACTGACAGACTGAACATGTATTTATATCTTTTGAAGTGCCCCTTACTTCTCTGTGGCAAAGCTGCAGATTCACAGCCTTACTACAGTCCTGTACAACCAAGAGAGGCTCTGTCAAACCGTTGGATTGGATGTTAACCAGCTACCACTGCTGGCCTGTCTCCTAGGTAACGATGTGGTGTCTGAGGAGAAGATGCAGCACATCAGGAACAATGCAATTTCAACTTACAGGTGTTTTGAGTCCACTTATGGTTGTTGTCTCTATTTTCTTGTTTTAATGTAGAAATATTAAATAAAAATGTCTTTCCTATCCTCTTCAGGATAAATGTTGTTGACCAAGAATACTGGATGCATCCATTCATATAATATGATGTTACTTAATGTCAACAATGTCATTGTTTCCTAGGATTAACAACCCTGCATCACACTCTGATGCTCCTCCGGGGCAAATGGTGCTAGCTGTATCCCACTTCGTGAGCTTGTTGTGGAGGAGAGAGGAGGAAGATGTTGAGCTTATCCTCCATTCCCTGAACCTGTCGGCTCCTCTCAGAGAACTGCTGCAGAGGGGAATTAGCTCATATATACTTCCTGGACAGGAAGCTCTTCAGCAGGGTTACATCTCTGCACCTTCCTCTGCCTTTGCATTTGAGAAACACGTTAGTCCAGAAATATTAAAGGTGCGCCCTGTATTTCATTCCCTTTTCTGATGTTTTGACAGCAACAAATCAATAAAAGTTTATATTTTGTTTTTCTTTCTGGGTTTCCCAAGGCCTGTAGGGAGAAGCATGTGGCAGCAGACGGTTTCATGGTTTATAGTATTGTGTGCGAGGGAGTCATTGAATGTAGCAACACTCTAGAGGATGAGGAGGACACTGAACTGTTGCCTCACGCCCTCGTCTACAAGCCCTGCAGACAACGCATCTATGGGCTGGTGCTGCTGCACGGGCATGATGGTAGGACATAAAGATTTGTCCAATACACACACATTTTGAGGTCACCCACAAACACGTACTCTGTTAACACCATGCAAAGAGTCAGAAAGCACAACTTTTCAGAAAAGTAACATGTAACATGTCAGAAAATACAAATGCATATGTAAAGGTAGACAACTAAAAACATATACTGAACTTCTACTTTAGTCGAAGTTCATCCTTGACGCTATCTTCTCTGGGTTTAAGAAGAGAGTGCACATTTCAGTATAGTGGTGCACATTTGTAAAGGCTCCAATAATGCTGAACCATTCAGGTTTTGGACCAACATATGATGCTAAATAGAATATTTTTCTTGCTTATTTCAGCAGGACGATGACAAATCACATTCTTGAAATATTCAAAAGCATGGCTCGGTAGAAAGAAAATCTGGATTATAAACTGGCCTTCCTGCAGTACTGACTTGTCACATATCGAAAATGTTTGGAGTAAGACAAAAGGAGACCCTTTACTATTGAACAGCTGAAATCCTATGTTTAACAAGAATGGTAAAACATTCCAGTTTCTAAATGACAAGAATTGGTCTCCTGAATTTCCAAAATGTTTCCAAATTGTTGATAAAAGCAAAAGTTTACCAGCAGCTTGGTAAACATGACCCTGTCTCAAATTTTTTCAAGCATGTTGCATCAAATTCAAAATGGGTATTTCATTTTTCAACAAACAATAACATATCTCAGTTTCAACACTTGTTATGTTGTCTTTGTGCTTTTTTCAATGAAATATGGAGTGTCAGTGTCTTGCAAATCATCACATTATGTATTTATCTACATTTTACACATGAGGTTGAACATATAAAGCAAAGAATACTTCCCAGGACAGCGATATGAACAATATCCAAATATAACTGTGGCTTTTCATTTGTTCAGGCTGCAGTGATGACCCTCCAGTGATCAGGGAATGGTTTGTATACCCTGGAAATCCTCTGAAGGATCCTGACATGGTCCATCCTGTCCCAATCAGTCTCCCAGGTATTGTGCCTGCTTGTTTCTGTGTATGATGGTCTGTGTTTTCCTTGGCTCAGAATTAAGACAAAGTATGATTTCAATCAGTACATTTCAATGCACAGTTAAGTCCAGCTAACTGTTAAAGCTGGATAAGGCCATTTAATTGGACTACTGTTCTTCTCCCAGTATTGATAGAAGTATGTCCAACTCCGCTACAGTAGGTTACGATATATCCTGTTTCAGCTATTTTCTATCAGACTTCTTCTAGGTGACCTGGTTAACAAGTAAGGAAGAGAAAAACGGGTTGTATGTCAAACGGTGTAAACATGGAAACTTTACAGTTCTGTACATTTCGTTCGTACTCTACACTTAACTTTTTGTACAAATCTGATGCACGCTATCCCTCTAACTTATGGAGATATCTGAAGGCAGACGACTTGCTTTGCTGCTCATTTATGCTGTTTTGACTTCCCGGTCATAACCCGGCACGAAGACTGAGGAGCGTGCGCAGAACGCCTTGGCCAGTTTGGGTCTGATCTAGGCGTACACATGCAAGAGTGAAACGATCCTGAACCACATTATCTAGATGTGTGAGTCCGACTTCGTGATATTCCAACTTTTACAATTTCAGTTGCACTATTATGTGGACATGCATTTTAAAGTCCACTTTTTGGCGGACTTACAAATAGATCAACTTAAAATTACTACATGGAATGTACTGAATGTAATTGTGCCAGTTGGTGGGCAGAGAGATTGGGAAATGTAGTTGGTCATAGTTCTGTCCATTTTGTATGCGTTTTCAATCAGCCAGACCCGACAGGCTACCTTATTAAGTGCTTATCACATTCACATTGTGAACAATTCTTCTTTTCTGTGTGAATGTGAAGGTGATCAGCCCAGTCTGGACTTACTTTGGTTCGGCACTGGCCCTGACGTATCTGCACTCCGCTTGATGTCCTTCTTCTCAATTTTTGACTGCCAGGAGTTTTCAGAGTTGCACGGAGTGATTGAAGACTCTCTCCTGGCTGCTCTCTGCCTGGTCACTTACATTGCCCTCCAGGTAAAGTCAACTTTCTTTAATAGTTTTCATTTGGTAATGACAGCACAGACACAAGACAGAAAGCGGAGGTCATGGGCCAAACTCAAATCAATGCACTGAGAGCATAACAAAACAAAAGTCTATACACTTAATAGGTGGAGAATATTAGTCTGTGTATAATCTATTCTCGGAAAGGAAGACTGAAGACACAAATCAACTATTTGAACATGCAGTCCATAGAGTTTAACATGTTTAACACAGTTTTACTCATGAATATCATGAATTGTGTAGATAGATGTTCTCTAATATAAGACTAGTAATACATCATCTACACCCTTCTCTTGAGTCTTGTTGGTTGTTCCATTTGCTAAAAAACATTGAGACAGCTTAAGAGAAAGATACTATTTTTAATCTCCATCGGCTGGGCTACATTTCTGAATTAAATGAATTGAGCTGCTGAATGAAATGGTTGAGCACAATATGATCAGTTTATTGAGGCATTTCTGTCCAGATAATGCAGTGTATGGTCATTAAAGCTACTCCTGCTGATTGGTTAAAAGAAGTAAAAGACCAAATATTCTGAGTGACTACTAAACACACAAGACAGCTTTTGATTTGAGATTTACACCTATAATACAACAGTCATTCTGCCCTTTTGTCAACTTGGGATTTAAAGTGAAACATCCCTTGTTGACGGTCTGTTCTGTGTTGTTTTGTTATGGCTTGATGTCAGCTTCTTTCACCCACTGAGTGCCCAGGTTAACCACAGACACTGTTCTTTGGAGCTCTAGCTCTTACGTCAACAACTGCTCTGATAAGCATCCAGGGGCTTGAATATCTTAAGAGCCATTTCTTAATTCACCATACAACTATTGTTTCCTTGTTTTGGTTGCAAATGTTACACTATAAACATTTGTGCTGTTTGTGATCTTGTTGTAAAGCCTTGTTTTGAAAAACTCCAACTCTGTGCTCGCTGTTCAAAGTATCCGAAGAAGCAGAGATTTGTGCTCATGGTTTGTATGTTGTCTTTGACGTCAATTGATTGAGCTTTAAAATAGCAGAGATTAATTCATTCCATCACAAGGATAAAGCTAAGTGCGTCATTTTGCGGAAGTTAAACAGAAATTACTCTTGATATCCTTTTTTGCCGTCTCGGCAATAATCAGTTCTTATATTGAGTTTTAATGTCTTCCTCATAATTTTTCTATTCCAAGACGTTAATCCCAAATGTTTTGTTGCATATTTCAGAGTTAATGCTTAAATCTAAAGATTTCTATGCCCCGGTTTACCTGGGCACTCAGTGGGTGAAAGAAGCTGACATCAAGCCAAATCCAAACAACACAGAACAGACCGTCAACAAGGGTATTTCACTTTAATTCACATGTTGTCAAAAGGGCCGCTTAATTGCTGTTTTATTTTCATGTCTCCTGTTTTAAACTATTATGCGTCTTGTTCTTTTAAAGAACAAGTGTGCATGTGTGTGTGTGTGTGTGCTTTAAGTGTGCGTGTGTTTTTAAGTGTGCTGACGGCGAGAGGTTCACAGTTGACGGGAGGGGAAAGTTCACCGAGTGAGTGACTAGTATGTGAATGAACTAAAACGCTAACTAAACACATGAATGTAGATTCATTTACACCCAGTGATCAACTAACCTGAGGCTGTTTCCTGAGGTCAGATTGTGTAGGTATTTTCATCGGTGTGCAGCCTGTACATACACAAACAGCAGTATAACACAGTACATTTAGCCTCTTTATGTCCCCACATCTCACCCCAATGAAAAAAGATTGAAGATTTTTATAGAATGACTAAATTGACGATACATAAATCATTTGTGTGAAAAATGGATCACGTTCAACCGGTTGAAAATGAGTCATTCTGCTTGTGTGCGTGTGTGTGCGTCGGTCTGTTTAGGGTAAAGTGGTAGTGGGAAGGTTTTGTTGCAACATTGCTCCTCAAGGGACTGTGATTGTGGCGTGTGTGTGTCTGTGTGTGAAACAGAGAGAGTGTGCTGGCGACAGCCGCCTTTCTGTCCTGGCTGACGCTCACCACATGGAGCTATTTACACCAAGCACCCTCCGCCCCGCTGGACACACACGCACGCACACACACGTTCCTGTCTTTGTCTCGCTCACACTCTGTGCGTTCTCATGTTCTTCTTCTTTCACACTGGACCACTTTCTCTTTTCCTTCCTCTCTTGTCTTGTTGCTCTTTATCTCTTCTCTGCTCTCCTAGTGTGTGTGTGTGTGTGTATGTGCATGTGTGCGGTTGTGTGTGTGAGTGTTTTGTGCACCCCTTCAGTCTTTTGTGTGTCAGTCCAGTGGTTTATTGTCTTCAGAAGGTGAAGCTGTGTTTGCCTGGAAGCAGGTGGCAGGCAGGGCTGTGTGTGTGTGTGTGTGTGTGTGTGTGTGTGTGTGTGTGTGTGTGTGTGTGTGTGTGTGTGTGTGTGTGTCTGTGTGTCTGTGTGTGTGTGTGTGTGTGTGTGTGTGTGTGTGTGTCTGTGTGTGTGTGTGTGTGTGTGTGTGTGTGTGTCTGTGTGTCTGTGTGTGCGCGCGTGTGTGTCTGTGTGTGCATGTGCGTGTGCATGTCTGTGTGTGCATGTGCGTGTGAGCGCGCATGTGTGTGTGTGTGTGTGTGCGTGTGTGTGTGTGTGTACATAATCACTGTTATCAGTACTATCTGCCAAAGGACAGGTGAGAGCAAAACACACACTCACACAAACACACATACAACATCTGCCTGTTAGCTTGCTCTCTGCTTCTTCATTAGCCTCGCCTTCTTTTCTTTGTTTCTTCTCATTTTTATTCAGACTTGTATCGTCTTTGTCAGCAAACAGCAGAATCTTCCACCTGTCCGCCATTAATCGCTGAGCTTTTACCTGCACTGTAAAGCCTGTGTAAAGCTTTTGATTTGAGATTTACACCTATAATACAACAGTCATTCTGCCCTTTTGTCAACTTGGGATTTAAAGTGAAACATCCCTTGTTGACGGTCTGTTCTGTGTTGTTTTGTTATGGCTTGATGTCAGCTTCTTTCACCCACTGAGTGCCCAGGTTAACCACAGACACTGTTCTTTGGAGCTCTAGCTCTTACGTCAACAACTGCTCTGATAAGCATCCAGGGGCTTGAATATCTTAAGAGCCATTTCTTAATTCACCATACAACTATTGTTTCCTCGTTTTGGTTGCAAATGTTACACTATAAACATTTGTGCTGTTTGTGATCTTGTTGTAAAGCCTTGTTTTGAAAAACTCCAACTCTGTGCTCGCTGTTCAAAGTATCCGAAGAAGCAGAGATTTGTGCTCATGGTTTGTATGTTGTCTTTGACGTCAATTGATTGAGCTTTAAAATAGCAGAGATTAATTCATTCCATCACAAGGATAAAGCTAAGTGCGTCATTTTGTGGAAGTTAAACAGAAATTACTCTTGATATCCTTTTTTGCCGTCTCGGCAATAATCAGTTCTTATATTGAGTTTTAATGTCTTCCTCATCATTTTTCTATTCCAAGACGTTAATCCCAAATGTTTTGTTGCATATTTCAGAGTTAATGCTTAAATCTAAAGATTTCTATGCCCCGGTTTACCTGGGCACTCAGTGGGTGAAAGAAGCTGACATCAAGCCAAATCCAAACAACACAGAACAGACCGTCAACAAGGGTATTTCACTTTAATTCACATGTTGTCAAAAGGGCCGCTTAATTGCTGTTTTATTTTCATGTCTCCTGTTTTAAACTATTATGCGTCTTGTTCTTTTAAAGAACAAGTGTGCATGTGTGTGTGTGTGTGTGCTTTAAGTGTGCGTGTGTGTTTTAAGTGTGCCTCATTTGAGGAGAACGATGTATGATGAGTGTTTATGATCAAAGTGTTTAAATCTTGAATATTAAAATAAATTCACCAGAATCCAAGATATTGTCTTTTTTAAAACCACTAGATTGTTGTCCCCATCAAAACCTTTGTGCCAGCGTTACCCACAATGCAATTCACGTGAGGTTGTTAATCTTACATCATTCTATCGTGCCCAAATTATTTCTAAATGTGTTTTCTAATATTAACCCTTTTTCTTTTTAAACACTCCACTATTTTGGCATATAAGAAAAACCATTCAATGAACTCCTTTACTGATTCTTCATGTCAGTCTTATATTGAAATCAAGCCAACATGTTTACTAAAGAGTAAATACCACGGAGCGGGACAGCTGCAGTTTCAGCTAACATCTGAATGGTGTTTATGAAGTGGCTGTATAATCACAATTTACGTTGTAAAACAGAGTCAAATTAATAATAAGTGGAGCTTCTACTGAACCGGTTAACCCTTCACTGTAGAAGGTTGGGCTTGTATTGAAACTTCATTCTATATAAAAGTGCCTAGTTCAAACACACACAGTTGATCATCCGGCATGTCTTCTTGAGAGAAGCTGGTTTCTGGTGGAGCGATAGATCGACACTTAGAGACAATCATTGAAATGGATGAAGTATGAGCAGACAGACAGACAGACAGCTGAGCAGCTTGTCAGACAGAATGTTAGAGGGGCAGACAATCAAAGTCAGCCAGACAGGCTGACAGACAACAGTAGCTGTTGTTGTCTGATCGCTGCTGCATTCACATTCCCTCGTCACTCTTCTATTTAAACAGCTTCAGGGTTTGTTTGTTTTGTACACACAACTGGGCAGCCTTGGTTCTGCACTCTGCATTGTTTCTTTGTCTGTTTAGTTGTTGCAAAGAAAGCAGACAAAACAAAACGACCCACACACACGACACTCTGGGATGTGATTGAATTGGTCAGCCATAAAAACCTGTTTTTTTGGTGTGCATGCGTTTATGTTTGTGTGTTCATGTGTGCTCGTGTCTGAATGTTTTCAGGTACAAACTTTGTCTCAAGAGGACGTAGATGCTTACCTGAGTCAGGCGGTGTGCCTGAGATTAAAATCCTCTCAGGAGCTGAAAAACATCAAGGTCAGTTACAAACGCATGCATACACATACACACATACTTACACACACCTCACATAGTATAGAAAAGAAATGTCATCAATATTCATTTGATAGCCCCCACTAGAAAAAGATATCTGTAAACTAAAGTTGTTGTTTCCTGTTGCAAGAAGACAATGTCCGTGTGGTTTACAGAAAACAAACTCAGGGAATGTTTCCAGTAATAGAAAGTGAAGATTAAAATGGAAGGGAAATGTCAACAAGCAGCTGGTGGAGTCTCAAGGAAAAACAATCAAACAAACCACAAAACCATTTCAAAACAGTTGTGGAAAAACTGCAGGTGTTGGATACATTTTTTTTTTCTTTTCAGTATGAAAAAATAAAATAATCAGGGAAATCAGAGCCAAACTTGACTCAGTGCTTGTAGGGAAAAACATTGTTTTGATCACCTTGACACACCAAAGCGTTTCAAAGGATTGTTGCTGCTGTGTGAAAGTAAAACCAAAGGAAGTGGCAACACTGGAAGCACTACTGTACTGTTAACACTGCCAACAACACAGCGAGCATTGTTACCTCTGTCTTCTCACACAGTCTTCATTTAGCTTGCTTGATATGACTTAAGAGCTCTCACAGATCAGAGGATGGGAGAGTCGGCTGAGCTTTTTGCTGCCTTGTCGGATGTAGCCCCATTTATTTTAAGTGCTTAATTACAATACTTGTGTCTAGTAATTTGTATTTCTGCTGCTCATCTGTTTCCTACACGATAATTATGGCTGTGCGTTGATTTGAATTTGCTGACGGGGAGAGGTTCACAGTTGACGGGAGGGGAAAGTTCACCGAGTGAGTGACTAGTATGTGAATGAACTAAAACGCTAACTAAACACATGAATGTAGATTCATTTACACCCAGTGATCAACTAACCTGAGGCTGTTTCCTGAGGTCAGATTGTGTAGGTATTTTCATCGGTGTGCAGCCTGTACATACACAAACAGCAGTATAACACAGTACATTTAGCCTCTTTATGTCCCCACATCTCACCCCAATGAAAAAAGATTGAAGATTTTTATAGAATGACTAAATTGACGATACATAAATCATTTGTGTGAAAAATGGATCACGTTCAACCGGTTGAAAATGAGTCATTCTGCTTGTGTGCGTGTGTGTGCGTCGGTCTGTTTAGGGTAAAGTGGTAGTGGGAAGGTTTTGTTGCAACATTGCTCCTCAAGGGACTGTGATTGTGGCGTGTGTGTGTCTGTGTGTGAAACAGAGAGAGTGTGCTGGCGACAGCCGCCTTTCTGTCCTGGCTGACGCTCACCACATGGAGCTATTTACACCAAGCACCCTCCGCCCCGCTGGACACACACGCACGCACACACACGTTCCTGTCTTTGTCTCGCTCACACTCTGTGCGTTCTCATGTTCTTCTTCTTTCACACTGGACCACTTTCTCTTTTCCTTCCTCTCTTGTCTTGTTGCTCTTTATCTCTTCTCTGCTCTCCTAGTGTGTGTGTGTGTGTGTGTGTGTGTGTGTGTGTGTGTGTGTGTGTGTGTGTGTGTGTGTGTGTGTGTGTGTGTGTGTGTGTGTGTGTGTGCGTGTGTGCGTGCGTGTGCGTGTGCGTGCGTGTGTGTACATAATCACTGTTACCAGTACTATCTGCCAAAGGACAGGTGAGAGCAAAACACACACTCACACAAACACACATACAACATCTGCCTGTTAGCTTGCTCTCTGCTTCTTCATTAGCCTCGCCTTCTTTTCTTTTTTCCCCTCCTCCTGGTCTTTGTTTCTTCTCGTTTTTATTCAGACTTGTATCGTCTTTGTCAGCAAACAGCAGAATCTTCCACCTGTCCGCCCTTAATCGCTGAGCTTTTACCTGCACTGTAAAGCCTGTATAGAAAAATAAAATAAAACAATATCTATCTTAAACCATGTTATTATAGAATGATTTATTGAACTGTGGATTTAATGGTATATTCCATCACTCCTGATAACTTACCAGGAAATGTAATTAATTATGAATTCAACCATTTGACCTTTTGTGCAAAGAAATGTGAGGCTTTGGGAAATAAAGCAGCTTAAATGAGTAAATTGTGTTAATAAAAAATGTTTTTATTTAAACTTTATTTAACCAGGAATTGAGATACAAAAATCGATTTTACAAAAAGTGTCCTGGCCAAGTCAGCAGCAGAAGAAGTTTCACACAAAGATCAAAACATCACACCAACAACAAGCAAGAACTCCATCAGGCAATAAAATATGCAGTGTTACCTGTGCGTACACTGGTTCAATGATCCTTCATCCTGATATTAAAATAATCCTAACTAATTGAACGCTCAAGCTTAATGTGACCCTGTTACTCAAACAAAGATGGAGCAAAAACATTCAAAGCACTTTTACCAAAGAACAAGTTTGTAGAGTAACGTACATGATGAGTCTATGAGACCAAAGGTTACGGCTAATGACAGATTTAGGAGAAACTCAAGTGCAACTTTTTTTGTTTGACATTCAGAATATTGATTTAAAGACAGCTTTGCCTCTAGCAGAAACCAAGATATTTATATGTTGGGGCACATTCAGAATACCATCTTTAATGGTTGACTAAGACCTTAAGAAGAACATCTTGTTGGCATTAAGTACAAGTCTTAATGTACAAAGGTTTCTCTGGACAACATTAAAGGCTGCTTGTAGTTTATTAATTGCACTTGCTAAGGAAGGCGAAGAAGTATACATAACAGTATCGTCAGCATAAAAATGAAACTTTGCTCAGAAACATTTCTACAAATAGGATTATATAAGTATAAATAATGAATAAGATGGGACATTTATGGACCCTTGGGGGGGACATCATTTTGTATATTTAGAAAAACTAAAAGTTAAACCATGACACATTGATTTTTTTTACCACTCAAGTACATTTCAAACAATCTTACTGTTTTGAAGAAAACCCAATGTCAGCCAACATCATTTATTAACGGTGTCATTTAATTCAATGTTTGGCCCTAAAATGCAACTAGGCATAGTTGGAGTTCTTGAGGACGTTTGCACTCTCATCCAAAAGACTTCTTTAGTTCAGATATCTGTTATTGAGCACTAATAAGTAGTGAGTAAAGCTTGCTAGGAATATATTGGGGTTTGGCTTGAAACTAAGAAAAAGCCAGCAGGGGGAACTATAATAATCTTCACTAATACAAGAATAATAATAGCGTTACTAAATAAACAGCTACTGTATGTCTCCTTCTATGTAGGATGGAGTGATCAGCTGTGTGTAAGGATCCTTGAGGATCTGCTTTATGCTTTCTTGAACCTTGAGTTAGAAGAGTTTGTTGTCCCATGTAGTGAGGGCAAGTTGAAGATTTGAACTACACATGTTGTGACAGAAGATGATTCATAATTGTGATATAACATCAGTCAAACATAAATCCCTCTTTCTTGCTCTGTTCTTAGCTGCCTGTCCTCTGCAGCCGTGCATTGCAGCTGGGATCTCTCTTCGTCCGGGGACTGGGCAACCTGCTGGGTGCTAACTATGCCAGCGGCTGCCCACTGCCCAGCGCTGCCCTGATGCCTTGGCAATGCTTTGATGGACGTCTGTTCCACTCAAAGTACCTGCTGGCACACAACTCTGCGGAGAAAACTGTGCTGCTAGAGAATGATGTGAGTGCAGACAGGGAAACAAAAGGGGAATCTGCATGTGTGTATGCGTGGGGAACGAGTTTGAGGAAGGAAAAACGAACACAATTGGATTTGTTTCAACCACTTGAAACAACAAAAACACAACGTAATTTTTTAAAATTTTCTCTCTCTCTGCAGTCAACCTGTTTGTCTGTGTTTCTCTGCTTGAGAGAAAAACTCACAGAAGCCTGCATGAAACGAAGCAAAGTCCTGCAGTCCAGACCCAAACCACCTGAGCAAAGTCATAAAACCACACCAGGACCCCGATACAGAGAGAGACAAACAGGTGAGATCTGTAAGTCCAGCTGGGGTTATAGCCCGATTAGGCTATTTTATTAAACTACTGTCCCAGTATAAAAGCACAAGTTGATTTATTAACGTAAGTACAGTATGTCTGACTCCACTAAAGTAGGGGGCGATATGCTCACTGTCCGCTAGTAATTATTGGACCTTCGTCTGGTTGACATATTAAGTCATATACTACACCAATTCGCCATTGAGCATTTTCCTTCTACCCATGTTCCTCAGTATTTGTTATACCTTCAGCTGAAACAACATAGACTGTCTCCTTGTCTGTCTTAAAATGCTTGGTTCTCACTCGAGCATTTGCCATGTGGATACCTTTGTCTTGATGTTCTAGGGAACTGTGGCGCATGCGCAGAACACCTAGGACAGCTTTGGGCCAATTAAGTTGTATACATGCAAGAGTAAATCAATCTTTTTTAATATCATGTAAACATTCTGTGTGTATATAATCAAGCAGAGTCATCAGCACTGCCTTCGGTGGGGCGCCTGTAAATGTAGTTACAATGACGTGTCCTATAAATATGCTCTGTTTGGTTCGAGAATGTCCAGTAAAATATGTTTTAACCATTCTGGTTAAATAAAGGTTAGAGAGAGAAAAACATTTTGACCTGATTAAAAAAATGTTTTGTTGTTTCTATGGCACCCTTGTGGCATGGTGGTTAAGATTTATACCATGTTACCACAGTCGTACATCACATCTCTTTCTCTTTTTGTTCCCTCTGCGTATCTGTTCCTTCAACTTTCAAATTACGTTACACAGAAAAAAAAGAAGGAACATTGTATTCTTTTTGATGTGTTATTTTGGAAGCTATAGTGCAGTGATAATGTTTCGGAGCTCGTCTATGTTTCTAATCACTGCATGAAAACAGAAAAACTCAAAAGGCCTCCAGTGATCTCAGTGGCAAAAACACTCGGCAGCTCTGAAATACATCATTTTAATCTGACAATTCGTCTGTGGTTGTAGTTCTCTGGTGCCCCTCGCAGAACCACATTACCCAGAGGGCCGTGCTGTAACAAGCTCCATGTGTGCTGCGGCGGTAACAAATACAGCTGTGTGTGTGCATGCACTCACAGTCACATGTGCACGCATCGGAGACTTGCTTTGTCAGTGCACCAGTAATAGTAGGTTTCTGTTTATAGGCTGGGAGAGCTCTATTTTAAGACAGACAACAAAACGAGCTGATTACAGACTTCTCTCTTGTGCCCCCTCCCCCCATTCCGCTCCCCTTCCCCTCAATCTTTTCCCTCTGAATCAGTCTTTATCCTTTTATTTTCTTCATCCTCTCTCTGTTTCTTTTTCTTATTTCTTACTATTGATCTGCTGCATTTACAGTGGAGCTGTCCCAGTCACCTCCCTATCTTATTACACATATATTCACATGTAATCTCCCCCTTTACACACATATTGGTTTGTTTTGCATGAATGTCACAGTCGTTATGTGATGCCGTTTGCCACTGTATTCTGCAGACTTTAAGGCAAAATGAGCTCCCTGTTGATACAAGACTTGTCTCTATAGTCCACAGTCCTGCTTGTTGGTCAGTCTCAGAAGACATCTCAGTCGCAGCTCATGAAATGTGAACCCGTAGTTTCTCTTCAACCCTATGACTTATAAACTTTTGGGATTGTTTCTCTGCGTGCCATGTTGGCGCAGAGTCTCTGAAATTGCGCCGAACTGTCTGCTTTTTGCCCTTGTGGGTCTCATGAGGATGTTTCTGGTTTTATAGATGGAAGGCTGTTCAGTCTTTATACCTCAGTGTTTCATTTCTGCCAGACGCAGACACCAATCATTACTACAGAACTGTGGGGATGTGGAGTGTGTGTGAAAGAAAGAGAGAGTGCGTGTGTGCGTGAGAGTAGTGGTGGCGCTATGTGGTACAGTCGAAGGCCTGGTTTGGTTTTTGTTTGGAATCGGGCCTGATGTTTAGTCTCCTCAGCAAATATCTCCTCTGGCCGCCTGCCCTTACAATTACACTCTAACAGTGAATCCAGTGTAGCTGCTCTCCCACGTCTCTTCACTTCTCTGTCAGAGATCATTTGAAAACAACCTCACTCTCAGATTGGGTCACAGTCGAGCTCTGATAAAGAATGTGGATGTTCCTCTTCTTCAGAACTATTCAGTGCATGGCTGAACCTTTAACAACCACAATCTTCTGTTTTTACTGAGCACAGAAATACTTATGGTATTAAAAAGTTTTGATTTAGCAGTCTGAACATAGGAGAGTCACATTGTGTTCACTAAAATGACAACTTTCTTCTCTTAACATTTAAAAGTTAAACTGCTAATATATTTAAATTCCAACTTTGCTGGTCATTCATGTTTTGTTTTCTTTATTTTTGGGCTTATTATTCCTTTATTTAGAGAGAGGACTATGAAGTGGGGAATGACATGCGGGAAAGGAGCCACAGGTCGGATTTTAACCCAGGCAGCCCGCTGCCTGTGTACATGGGGCATGCGCCCTAACCACTCAGCCACAGACGCCCCGACACATGGCTTTTAATAGGCTTTTGATTGATTTTGAAACTTTTTTTGTAATGGAGGGGCCCTTCTTGAACCAGCCTGATTGACCATCTCCTCTTATCTGTCCTCTGATACTTTGTCATATACATGTACACACATGCTGACAGCTGACAGATAAATAACATATTTTAAAACATCTCTCATCACTCTCTGATTGAATGTGTCCTTTTTTTATTGTTCTGCGTTGAATCCCAAACTGAGAAACTGAAACTTTTCCAGAAGACAAACAGAAACACAAAAATAGACCTTTAATAGTGTTGGTGCTGGTGGCCTGTTTGACACATGGTATGCTTTCATGTTCCTGTTTTCCACACTTTCACGCTCACTGAATGGATTTATAATTTAACAGCGGTCTGATTTAGTCAAGCAGGCACAGCACCCTCTGTGAAGGGTCTAAACTTATACTTGGTATTTCATTTCAAGTACTCAGTAAGTAACTTAACATCTGCCACATCTGTCAGAGCTGCTCCTGTATTTGTGTAAAGGGGCGACTGCGCCCGAGAGGTTAGTTCACTCTCCCCATGTACAGAGGCTGTAGTCCTCGAAACGAGCGGCCTTGGGTTTGAATCCAACCTGTGTCCCTCATGTCATTCCCCACTCTCTCTCTCGTCCTAATTTCTGACTCTGTCCACTCTCCAGTAAAAATACATCTTTAAAAAAGGTTTATGAACAATAGCAGAGCGAGACGCTTCACAGACGCCCATGAATCTAAAATATGTCACATCTTGGTTGCTGCTGTTTGTTGTTGGATGACTGCTGACAAGTAGATCTGTTAACATTCAGCCTCAGCAAAATGTTTTTCTGTTCTCTGAATCATTTTTCACTCAAAGGCGGCAGAGTTTGTCAGACTTGATGAATGAGAATTTCAGCTGAGATATGGTGTTTTTTCTTTTGCTGTTTTGTGGGAAGCCTTGAAATAATTGTGGGCAAACTTTAAAGGCAAGCTTTTAATGTGTGTGTGTGTGTGTGTGTGTGTGTGTGTGTGTGTGTGTGTGTGTGTGTGTGTGTGTGTGTGTGTGTGTGTGTGTGTGTGTGTTTGAGAGAGTTGAAAAGAGCACTTTGATTGTATTTCAAAATTCAAAAATGCGCTTTGAAGTATGAACCCAGTTAAACTTCAGGTATCAACTACCAATAACATTTATCTTTCTCTGCTGTGAAAGAGTTATAGACAATCAATGGCTCTTAATGTCTCTTAAAACTTAATTTAAATGTTGTATTTTTGTTCCACATTCTCAAGCCTTCAATTCCTATATGATATCGTTACTTCCTCTGTTAACCATGAATCCCTGCTCGGCCCTGTAGATGCAGAGGGCAGCACGGAAAAAAGTTTCAGGTGGACACAAACACAACTTCAAATCAAAGCTGATGTTACTCCTACATGTGTAAATCATTTAATAACAAAACAAAAAGGGTTGTGATATGATGATGTACTGTTCACATCTTGTTTCTGCTGCATACTGTACAAGTGGCCCATAAAGGTATTTGTTGTTTGTCATTTTTAATTAGCTTTGCCATGACCACTTTTTATCACATGACATCACACTTTTCATACATAGCTCAGTGCACCTCAATATGAATAATATAAGGACACTTAACTATCACCTTTCTCACGTTCAGGTCAATCTTCAGGCAGTGGTAAGAACTGGAGGGAGCAAGGGGAGATGACAGGAGGCCGACAACATGGAGGAGGATGGAGGGAGCAAGGGGAGATGACAGGAGGCCGACAACATGGAGGAGGATGGAGGGAGCAAGGGGAGATGACAGGAGGCCGACAACATGGAGGAGGATGGAGGGAGCAAGGGGAGATGACAGGAGGCCAACAACATGGAGGAGGATGGAGGGAGCAAGGGGAGATGACAGGAGAAAGAAGAGAATATGGAAACAGAGAGGGACAGTGGGAAAGAGGAGGGTACAGAGGAGGAGGCTACAGTGGAAGGCAGCATTTTCCCCCTAATCCTCACTCTTATGCTGACTTCCAGGATGAAGGGCCCTACGACACTAGCCGTCATCCAAAACAGTCCAGAGGAGGATCTAATGGCAGTAGAGGAAGATATCATCTGGCCCCGAGGTAACACTAGTGACACCAGAATATAGCTTCTGGTACTCTTGTTTTTTCCTCTTCAATTCCAATACCTCAATTTATGTATAGACATATACGAAATGCTGGTTTGGTACTAGCATCAGACTTTCCCTGTATATGTTTATTTTTGCTTTCAATTTGTTAATTACATAAATAACAGTTCTCTATGGAGAATATTTTTTTTTTACTTTTTTCCTCACTTGTTTCTGCTGAAGTGTTTGAGGGACCTTGATGTTTTGATGAAGAAGCTCACATTGGTGTTTTTACCATTTGTAAACGCTCGATCATTTTATACAAGTGGAGGAGTCTTCTCTGTATAATTCATCACTTGTAAATACGTCAGAACAACTAATGGTAAATTAATTCTTACTAAAAAACCTGTTTAAGCCAACATTAGCAGGTGCCAGGCCCCTCTGAGAAGTAAATTCTTCTCTCCTGCTTTCACACAGTAGTTACCTGTGGCAGCAAAAACACATTCCACCGTTCTGGTAAAGGCAGTTTTCACTGTTTGGAGCGATGAAGCATATATTATTTCATTTGAAGCTAGTTAGAAAATAATGGTATTAAATTTAGTGTACAGACGTATCTACTGGGCAATACCCGATCAATTTCATAATGTTTCATTCCTCTCCTCTTCTCTCCTCTCCTCTCCTCTCAGGTGGTCTCGCCCTCCTACTTCAGGGACATAACTCCACCGTGAACCAGAGAGGTGAGAAGAAAAGAGAAGGATTAGAGGAAAAGATTTAAGGAAGTTAAGAGGATGGGGAGGACATGATGAGATTAGCGGAGGAATCAAATGTCTCTGAGCAAACTGATTAGTGAATCACTCATCAGGAGTCTTTGTCTAAAGGATGCAGGAGGGAAGGCAATCAAGAGGAGGCAGAATGAAGCATAAGGACCCCTTCATTTGCCTGTTTGGGTTTGTTGTGCATGTCAAAATAATCTTGTGGCTGTACTATTGAAGACATTTATTAAAAAAGCTCCTCCTTGTCTCAGGGAAAGTTACCTGTTTAACTGTGACAGTGAATGAACAGCGAGGATGAGCACTCTCCAAACAAACACACAGATGACCCCAAACACACTGAGAAGTGGATTAATGGCTAATCCTCAAGCCGGTTTTACCTCTTATCTTTGTCAATAAAAGAGAGAAGATCTTTGAAGCTTTGCTTCCAGTAGCATAATCTTCTGATGGGACTGGTTTTAAGTGGAGGAACAGTATGGCCAGTATCAACTGAACTGAGGCATCAGACACACAGATTATTAGGGACAAAAACAAAGTGAAGGAATATAAGTTTCTGTTTTTTTCTTAACACAGAAGAAAGTGAGTTATCTGTTTGTCCCATAAATACAGACAAACGTTTATATATGCCACTGTTCTCTTCTTTGTCTGCTGATAAATTGTCTTGATTCCGAGCCCTGATAAATGATCAACACTTATTCTGGTGTTAGGGGCTTCAGGTTGAATACATTTATTGGTATTAATTAATGACTGGTTTGAGTATTTGATCAGTCTTGATACAAATTTAAATGTCTTCAAATAATAAACATGAAAAACATTCAGGGCACGAGTGTCTTGTGTTTATTTCAAATGTAACCTGAAGGTTCAGTTTTCAGTGTTAATCCCAAATCATGTGTATTATTCCAAAAAACACAGGAACAGTGTTTAAAGGGATACGTCACCCATTTGCATTGAGCTTTGTATCATTAGAAACCTGGTAGTATTTTTGAATGGTCTTGCATTCCGCCCTCATTTTCCCCTGAGAATCTTTGTATTTCTGAGTCTGAAAAGGAGCTTCCGATGATGCAAAAATCCTAATTTTGCGTCATCGGAAGCTGTTGCGGTTAGCGGGGTGAAACTACAACGCTCATTCCTCATATTTTCGACCACTGAAGCTACAGATCAATCACAGATCAGTGGGTGGGAACTCATTCCCAGAATCAAAACTTAACGTCCACCATATTGCTTGGAAGCTATGCTAACAGGCTCTATGCTAACAGGCTCTATGGAGAAAGCTGATAATGGTGAAAAAATATAAATATAGCGGCGAGACGGCTGCTGCCGACAGGCCGGTCTTGTGTTTTGGCTGCTGCGGCCGCTGGCTGCCGGGGCCGCTGCTAGCCGCTGCTGGCCACCAGCTTCAAAACCCAATATAAAGAATATATATTGGGTTTGGAACACCCAACACTTTACAATATACAATAACAATACATGCAATGTGTTTGTGATAGAAATCATAAATGTTTTTCTTTTAGCCCTTTGCTGTCTTTGTGAGTGTTATGTTGTTACAGTGAATTAATAATTACTATAAGACCAAATAAATTTAAGTTTAGAGTGTTGGAATTTATTTTAAGTAAATAAAATATCGAGAGAGTTTGAAACAAAATTGTTATCTTTGTAAAAATTGTCTTCATGTAAAGTTTATGTCAATTTAGTCTTTCTGATTTAGTCCCCATCTTATGTAGGTGTGTACATACACATGGAGCTCTACAATCAGAATCAGCTACATTGGCCAGGTATGCTTTAACACACAAGGAACTTAACTCTGATGAACTGTGCTCTCTATGTACAGAGGTATAACATTAAATATCAACAATAAACATATAAGCAAAGACTAATATGTACAAGACTAAATAAGATAATAGTTGAGTGGTGAGTAGTGCCAAAGATGCTGAAGGAAACATGATGAGGTAGAGTTTTACAGTATTTACATTAAAAGTGCGTAGCTTGATCATTTAAATAAAATAATATATACGTATATGTACACATACTTTCACAGTGACAGTTTGGTCCCAGAGTTATTTCGCAGCGACAGGTCTGACACTGTGACTGTTTAGCGTTCATCAGAGTGACAGCCTGGGGGAAGAAACTGTTCTTATGACGGGTTGTTTTGGCGTACAGTGCTCTGTAACACCTGCCTGTTTCCTGGCCCTGGACCGGTATCAGTCCTGGATGGGGGGCAGGTCGACACCAATGATTTTTTTCTGCAATCGTGATTTTCTGTTGCAGTCTGTCTGTGTCCAGTTTGTTTGCAGATCCAAACCAGACAGTGATGGAGGTGCAGAGAACAGACTGGATGACCAACAGAGGTGGTGGAAGAAAAGTTACCACCAGGAGGACCTACAGATTTAAAACCCTAACATATAAATACTTCAGATTGAATTTGATCAAAATGTTACTTCAGTGTGGAACATGTTTTGAGCTGATCAGAAAGATTTATAGAAGCAGTTTTCTGTAAGTCAGTTTGCCAAAGTGACTTTTAGTGAGCAGGTCTGAAGGTTATCATCACAAGGGACAGTGGTGTGTGAAATGTAATTTTGATTTAATTTTCCAAATGAATCACCATGGGGACATTTGTGTTTACAATCTGTTATTGAGAGACATCCTACTCACACATATATTTGTGTAGAGATGTCAGAGTGAGAGGGCTGCACACAGAGGGCGCTTCTGAACTGTTGGGGGTTTGTTGGCTTGCTCAAGGGCACCTCAGCAGCACCTGGTAAGTAAACTGGAATCCTTCAGCAACCAGACCATTTTACACAATTTGATCCACACTGGGACCCGAATCGGCAACCCCCGAGATCCCAACCCTACACCATACTGGCTGAACTACTGGCACCCTGAAGCAGTTTGTATATATTGTTTTGTGCGTGTGAAAGGAACTGTGGACAAGCTTCAACAAAGACATACAGAAAGATGTAAGGTTTTATCACCATGTTGAACTTTTAAAGGGTTAGAAATGCTAGACGTCTGCTAATGATTATTAGAGTCACTCCCTGTCTTTTGGGTTCTAGAAGTGGCAGTGTGTGTGTGTGTGTGTGTGTGTGTTTTCAGGTCAGTAACTGTGGTGAGGGGAGTGGGTGTGGGTGTCTATGTGAGGAGGGGCGACTATGGGTGTGGCAGGCAACGCACATGCATGACTTGGGTCCATTCGCTCCCTCTGTGTAATAACAATAACAGGAGGAGGGATGTTTTCTGTGGTGAAGAGGAAGTGAGGGATGGAAGGATAAGACGGGAGGAAGAGGGAAAGAAACAAAGTGAAAGATGAGAATGAATGAAATTGTGGGAGAGAGAAAAACTTGAGAGAGAGAGAGAGAAAGGAAGAAGGAGTGAACATCAGATGAAGAGGAGTAGGAATAGAGAAAAGAACAAACAACAGGATGAGAGTGAAGAAAGAAAGGCGGTTAATTTAGAGAAAGGGGAGAAGACGGAAGGCTTAAGAACACAAGCAGATTGAGTGTAGTCTTGCCTCGACCACAGGAAACCATGTTGGCTGCCCGACAGATCAGCTTCCTGCGTGTGTGTGTGTGTGTGTGTGTGTGTGTGTGTGTGTGTGTGTGTGTGTGTGTGTAGTGGTCTGGGGCGTGGTACCTCCAGCAGCAGGGAGACAAACAGTCAAACCCCCTTTGGAGGCCTCCTGCCTGGGATTGGCTCAGGCCTCTTTCCTCTTAGCTGCTTGTCATTCAACACACTTATTTTGTCTTGCACTCTTTTAACATCTTATCTAATCTTTTCTGAGTCTTTCTTCCCGACAAAGTCATCAAACCAAGCACCCGTTTGTCCAATCGAGGAGATCTGATTCAAACCCTTGTGGTGTGTTGGCCACAATAGCGGCACCTTAATGGACTCCATTGATCACTAAACCACTTCAACAAACTTCACAAATGAAAAAATCCAGCTTGAGGCAGCTTATGTTTCTAAACTCCCCTCTGGACAGGTGGTTGTATATGTCACAAGTGTTTTGGATGCTATACTGTGCTGGTTAAAGACAAAGCTCATTTTTCTCTTAATTTCCAGCTGTCAGTTTAAATTCATCATAAACTATAACAAATTGGTTGTGTTCATTTTAAAGATCACACTGAACGAATCAAATACAGCATTGGTTGAGATCAAAAGTTAAGGCTGCAAAATGAAAAGAAGAATATCATCTCTATGATCACATAAACACATTTCTCAACAACTACAGGATGAAGTTCAGTGAAATTTGTGAAAGATAAAAATAGTTGTAAGAAGATTAATCCGGATGGCTTTGCCAATTTTCATGCTTTTTTCTATTGCATCATGATTTTTCACTATGGTGTTATTTGAATTATTCCAACAACAATTGGATCTTTTTGCCATGTAATCTTTTACAGACAGTTTCTTCCCAATTGGTTAAGAATTGTGGGAACTTTGGTTGATACCGGTACTTTTCTGCTGATGGCCTTTTCATCATTTCAAAAACTGCATGTTTGCAAGAATTTTTGTGAAATATATTTTGTCATCTGCACTTCAAGTGAAGGCTGCAAGGGTCTCAGTTGGGCTCTTCATTGACCTCTGCATGTAGCCTAAAGTTTAGTTTATGTCTGCTCTGATCATTAACCCACTCAACAAGTGCCAACTGTGCATGCATTCAAACCAGACACTGCTTTTTTTTTTTTTTACCTTTTCTGTCCGGTCAAAATGACAGACA